>NW_012116423.1:0-788 GCF_000951035.1 Colobus angolensis palliatus
CAGAGGCTGAAGTAGGAGGATTCCTTGAGTCCAAGAAATCAAGACTGCAATGAGCTGTGATCACGCCACTGCGCTCCACCCTGGGTGACAGAGTGAGACCCTGTCTTAAAAAAAAAAGAAAAAAGAAAAAAGAAATGGGATTGGAGAGGGATCAAGAAGGAAGGCATTATTTCATAGTTTTAGGCAAGAGAAAATGGAAAACCAGTAGAGGAAGAAATTGACCATGCAGAGGAGAGGAGTGGGGCTTGCTAGAGTGATGTCCTGACATCATTGGGAGTGGGTGGAAGTGGGTGCATATGTAGCATGAGGTGGGCTAGATGGGTGCACTGGCAGTTCACTCATTGTCAAAAGAGGGAGGGCAGGGTACATCGTGGGCACCTCTGTTGGGGGAACATGTGGACATTCTCTTCTGACTGCTTCCCATTCCGTCCTGCTTTGTCCATATGTTGTCGTGCTGCTGTTTTCATCAACTTTAAGATGCATCTTTTTCATATTTTGACATCAACATGGTGAAACTGGAGTAAATCTTAAAATCAATGGAATGTCGGGCTCGGTGCGGTGGCTCACGCCTGTAATCCCAGCACTTTGGGAGGCCGAGGCGGGTGGATCACGAGGTCAGGAGATCGAGACCATCCTGGGTAACAGAAACCCTGTCTCTACTAAAAATACACAAAATTAGCCAGGCGTGGTGGCGGGCACCTGTAGTCCCAGCTACTTGGGAGGCTGAGGCAGGAGAATTGCTTGAACCTGGGAGGTGGAGGTTGCAGTGAGCCGAGATCACACCACTG
>NW_012116423.1:7854-9285 GCF_000951035.1 Colobus angolensis palliatus
AAAAAAAGAAGAAGAAGAAGAAGAAAAAAAAACCAACCTAAGAACTAGGTATTATTAATATCAACCCTGATTTACAGACAAGAAAAACTGAGGCACAGAGAGGCGAATCTGCCTAAGGTCGCAGCTCATAAACAGTGGAGTTGAGATTCCAACCCAAGCAGTTTTGCCCAGGAGTCCCAGCTCTTAGCCAGTGTGGCTAAGTTGCCTTTGTTATTCTGTCCAACCAGTTATTCTGATATAAAACTCTCTTTGAGGATGAAAATGACTGTCAATGAAAAAAAAATAAAAATAAGCTTTTAAAGATTTAAAGATAGTTTTAATCAGAAGTCTTCCTGAGGGCTATAGACCAAGGCTGGTAGCCCAGGAGCAGTTCTGTGAGACTACTGGCTCAAGTATTTCAGCCTATGGCTCATATACAGGCAGTGGGGGTTCAGTATGTTCAAAGTCACATCAGACTTGCTCAGAGGTTGCATTAAAGCAGAATCACTTTGAGGTTTCAGTGTAAGAGCACAACTGGTTATAGATTACAGAGGCATCATCATTGACCTTGTCAGAGGTTATCTTATGTGTAGGCAAAGGCAAACACTGGAGTCATTTATTTTTTAAGGAATACAGTGACTCAGGCAAGGTGTCTTGTTTTGTCTTCAAAGCTTCTTTCCAGAGAGCTATGCGTAGACAGAGTCAGGGGCTTCGTGAAATTAAGCAAGCAGAAATGAGCAAACACGACTTCTTATGTTTGCTACTTTGTCTCATATGACTCATCAAGGAAGAAGGGATTTTAGCATCTGACAAGCCAGCTGTAGCTTTGAGGACTGTTTGGGGAGCCTGCTGGGCACTGAGTAATAAGCAATTTGCATCTCACTTCTGTAGTATCTTGCATCTTGGTTTCTCTTCCCATCCTCCTCTTCATAACTCCCTCTTTTGGCTTATCCACCGCTAACTTAGTCTTTGATGCTTTTACTTTGACCTCCCAGACTTTCCTGTTGGAGTGAGCAGTTCTGTTTTCTTTGAGCTGTGCAGCAGCAGTCTCCTTGGCTAAACTCAATCCAGCACAGGACCACTCCCAAGAAGGGACCTGCTCAGTATGGGCAGAGAGCGGGGGAGTAATGGGAGGTAGAGACTGAAAATCAGATTTTAAGAATAGAAGCATTAGCTGGGTGTTGCGGTGCATACCTCAAGGTTGAGGTGGGGGATTCACTTGAGTCCAGGATTTTGAGGCTGCAGTGGACTGTGACATGCCACTATACTCTATTGAAAATAAAAAGTAACAATTAAAAAAAAAAAGAATAGGAGTAGCTCTAGACCAAGATTGTCTATCCTGGCCAATGAAATAGTCTTTACAACCTCATCTTTTCCATAGGCTAGTTCAATGGGCCCCGAGCTATTCAGGACTCAACACTTTTCTTTTTCTTTTTTTTTTTTTGAGACGGA
>NW_012116423.1:16160-16468 GCF_000951035.1 Colobus angolensis palliatus
GGCCACGAAGCTGACTTCTTCTCCATCTTGGCATCACAGGGTGGGAAAGACTAGCTTATTTCTTTTCTTTTCTTTTCTTTTTTTTTTTTTTTTTTTAGAGACAGGGTCTCACTTGGTTGTTCAGGCTGGAGTGCAGTGGCAGAATCATGGCTCACTGCAGCCTGGAACTCCTGGGCTTAAGTGATCCTTCTGCCCAGCCACCTGCATAGCTCAGACTACAGGTGCATACAACCACTCTGGGTAATTTTTTGTAAAAATAGGGTCTCAATATATTGCTCAGGCTGGTCTCAAACTCCTAGGCTCAAGCA
>NW_012116424.1:0-512 GCF_000951035.1 Colobus angolensis palliatus
TCTTGGACTTCCCAGCCTCCAAAACTGTGAGCTGATGAATTTATTTTCTTGTAAACTAGCCAGTCTGTGGCATTCTATTATAGCAGCACAAAAAGGAAAGATACAAGCCTTCCCCTGGAAGCTGCAAGCCTTCAGATGGACATCAGAGTTCCAAAATAGTTGCATTAGACAGATTCTGCCAGATTATTGTCTAGATGGGGGCGACAGATTCCTGGCACTTTCTACTCTATCATCTTCTGTGCTATCACTGCTATGTAAATAACTCTTACAACTCAATAATAAAAAGACAACTCAATTAAAAATTGGACTGGCCGGGCACGGTGGCTCACGCCTGTCATCCCAGCACTTTGGGAGGCCCAGGTGGGTGGATCACCTGAGGTCGGGAGTTCGAGATCAGCCTGACCAACATGGAGAAATCTTGTCTTTACTAAAAATACAAAATTGGCCGGGCATGGTGGCACATGCCTATAATCCCAGCTACTAGGGAGGCTGAGGCAGGAGAATCGCTTGAA
>NW_012116424.1:4912-6049 GCF_000951035.1 Colobus angolensis palliatus
CGCCCGGCCTTTTTTTTTTAATTTTAAATAGAGATGGGGTTTCACTATGCTGCCCAGGCTGGTCTCCAACTCGTGGGCTCAGGTGATCCTGTCACCTCAGCCTCCCAGAGTGCTAGGATCACAGGCGTAAACCACCACACCCAGCTTCCTACTCTTTTAACTAAGAAGTTTTATTCAATTTTATTATACCTGTCAAATATTTGAGTTTTCACAATGTTATTTATATTTTTTCTGAATTTTATGTTTCTTTGTTCTCCTTTCCTGCCTTTTTTGGGGGGATCGATTGGTGGGATTTTGTTTGATGGTATGTTTATTTTCCCATTCTAGTTTGCTCTCTTTTCTGTTTTGGAATGTATACTTCTATTTTCATTCTTTTAATGGTTGCCCTTGAAGTTTTACCATGCATATTTAATTTAGCAAAATCTAACTTTTTTCACATCAGAAGGTAATGTATCAACGTCTTAACAAAGTTCAAAAGCGGCACATCTCACACGTGTTCATGAACACCCAGTCAGCACGCTCATGAACTACAAAAGGATCAAAATTCTGAATTTAAGCAACGTCTTAACCTTCCCTTCCCAGCGATGCAAGGAGGCCCTTTCTTAGAACCCTTGTGAGACCAGAAACTACTCAGAGAGCATGCTCTACCCAAGGTCTAATCATACTGCTTACCACTCAGAGTGCCGAGTAAGCTATCTTTGCAGAAAGCAGAGCTCCCAGCTTTCTCTTTGTCCTTGGTGTCATGAAATTTCACTCACTGGGGCTGGGCACAGTGGCTCATGCCTGCAATCCCAGCCCTTTGGGAGGCTGAGGCAGGCAGATCACGAGGTCAGGAGATCAAGACCATCCTGGCTAACACGGTGAAACCCCATCTTTAGTAAAAATACAAAAATTAGCCAGGCATGGTGGCATGTGCCTGTAGTCCCAGCTAGTTGGGAGGCTGAGGCAGGAGAATCATTTGAACCTGGGAGGTGGAGGTTGCAGTGAGCTGAGATTGCACCACTGCACTCCAGCCTGGGCGACAGAGCAAGACTCTGTCTCAAAAAAAAAAAAAAAAAGAAAGAAAGAAAAGAAAGAAAAAGAAATTTCACTCATTGAGTTGGTTATCAAAAATGACTCAGGTCATTTTTCAGCTTT
>NW_012116424.1:13124-14132 GCF_000951035.1 Colobus angolensis palliatus
GTCTTGATCTCCTGACCTCGTGATCCGCCCGCCTCGGCCTCCCAGAGTGCTGGGATTACAGGCGTGAGCCACCGCGCCCAGCCAAATTTGCACTTCTTTTGTTAAATTTATTTCTATGTACTTTATTATTTTTGATGATCTTATAAATAACATTTTTAAAATTTCTTTTTCAGTTTGCTCATTGCCACTACATAGAAATATAATTGATTTTCAGTTGGGCATGGTGGCTCACACCTGGAATCCCAGCACTTTGGGAGGCCAAGGTGGGTGGATCACTTGAGGCCAGGAGTTTGAGACCAGCCTGACCAAAATGGCGAAACCCTGTCTCTACTAAAAATACAAAAATTAGCCACTTGTGGTGGCACACACCTGTAATCCCAGCTACTTGGAAGACTGAGGCACGAGGATCACTTGAACCTGAGGGACGGAGGTTGTGGTGAACCAAGTTCATGCCACTGCCCTCCAGCCTAGGCTACAGAGTGAGACTCCATCTCAAAAAAAAAAAAAGAAAGAAAGGAAGGAAGAAATATAATTGGGCCAGGTATGGTGGCTCACGCCTGTAATCCCAGCACTTTGGGAGGCCAAGGAGCATGGATCACTTGAGGTCAGGAGTCAAAATCACCCTGGCCAACATGGTGAAACTCCGATTCTAATAGAAATACAAAAATTAGCTGTGGTGGCAGGCCCCTGTAGTCCCAGCTACTCGGGAGGCCGAGGCAGGAGAATCGCTTGAACCTGGGAGGTGGAGGTTGCAGTGAGCCAAGATTGCACCACTGCACTCCAGCCCAGGCAACAGAGTGAGACTCTGTCTCAAAAAGAAAAAAGAAAAAAAAGATATACATATATAATTAATTTTTGTATATTGATCTTGTCGCCTGCAACTTTGCTCAAATTGTTCATTAATTCTTAATTTTTTACTGGATTTCTTAGTATTCCCCCCCACTTTTTTTTTTTTGTAGCTGAGATTACAAGCGCACACCACCACACCCAGCTATTTTTTTTTTTTTT
>NW_012116425.1:0-1337 GCF_000951035.1 Colobus angolensis palliatus
GTTTTTTGTATTTTTTAGTAGAGACGGGGTTTCACTGTGTTAGCCAGGATGGTCTCGATCTCCTGACCTCGTGATCCGCCCTTCTCGGCCTCCCAAAGTGCTGGGATTACAGGCTTGAGCCACCGCGCCTGGCCCAACCTCTAGAATTTTAGAAATGAGCACATCTAAGTATATGGATCCTCTCTTACCTTACAAAGTAAAAGTAAGCATTTTCTATTTAAAAATTTTTATTTCTGTGTAAAACAAAGAACTCCTAGAGGTCAAATAATATACCAAACTCATAGCACTATTAAGTCATGAAACAAAGAAGATTCTGAGGTAGAAGTCAAGCAATATAATCCACAATTTCAGGTATTCCCAGCAACCATTGCATCTCGCAAGTAAGATCTATTTTTCTTTAAAGTCTCAACTTCCACAAAATCAATAATCCATTCTCTAAAATCAGATATAAAACTATGACCAACAGAAGACACCCAAACTTTTGTCATGGTAACAGAGTAAATGCTTTTACTAAAAGCTGCCAACATTTCTATCAGTAGTAACCGTAAGGAGGCCGCTGGTTGTAACCATAATGTCCATATTGCTGGGGATAGTAAGGTTCTTGTCTGTGTTGTGGGTAATTGTTACCCCAGGATCGTCCATGCCACTGATTGGATCGATTGTCACTTGGCCACCCCCATCTGTTGTCCCTGCCTCTGAACTGTCTGTTGTCTTGCAACCTACAACAATAAAAACAAAAAAGGTCTTTAAACTTCCCTTGTTAAAAAAACATTATGACACACCCATAGCAGTGCTTCTGGTTTCTCATTCTAATACACAATAAATAAGACTATAAAACATTTTTCATAATAGAACGTTATAGCACCAGTTATTCAAAACTTTCCTAAGATTGAAATCACTCTTCCAGTGTTATACTAGGTACACTTTACAGAGACATAGGCAGACTATATAACCAATAGAATAGTTCCAAATTAAAGTGAAATCTATTCAATTGTACAAAAACGATATAGTAATTTATTCCTTTGACTATTTTGAATTATTAAGTAAAAGTAACTTCCATTTGTAAACTTCTTCCTAAAGTAAAATCAAAACAATATTTTCTTTCTGGAATTGAACAAGTTGTTGAAAACTCTAGGGTTTTTTTGTTTTTTTTTTTTTTTTGAGATGGAGTCTCGCTCTGTCACCCAGGCTGGAGTGCAGTGGCCGGATCTCAGCTCACTGAAAGCTCTGCCTACCGGGTTCACGCCATTCTCCTGCCTCAGCCTCCCGAGTAGCTGGGACTACGGGCGCCCGCCACCACGCCCATTAAAATTTTAATTCCTGGATCTAAGGAGATG
>NW_012116425.1:8853-10174 GCF_000951035.1 Colobus angolensis palliatus
CCTGAGTAACTGGGATTACAGGTGCACGCCCGCCCGCTAATTTTTGTATTTTCAGTAGAGATGGGGTTTCATCATGTTGGCCAGGCTGATCTTGAACTCCTGACCTCAGGTGATCCACCTGCCTCAGCCTTCCAAAGTGTTGGGATAACAGGCGTGAGCCACCACGCCCAGCCTGACACTCTTATCTTTCAGGCTATTGCTCTTAGTATGCTTTATCAAATGCCAAATATAAAAGACTTTCAATGTGTCTGGGATTGGCAAACTATATGTCAAATTCTCAAATCCAAGGAATGAGTTTTAAATAAATTCAGCTAATTAAAATTATGCCTAGAAGAATTCTACTGGGATCACAGAAATCACTAAAAAGATGACCCATACCTAATCCAGATGGGCAGTAAAAATAGTAAGGCAAGGAAAAGGTGCTACTCCATTTTTATGTTCTCATATGTTCTCCCACAACTCCCTACCCACACTCATGTAAACAAATATCAACTGTATACTGAGAATGGAATTTAAATAGAATGTTAATTGACCCAAACTTCACTTACCCCAAAGATTTGAAGCAGCTGTATTGCTTATTAGGTTGTTTAAATCTGTGGGAGGAAAGAAACAAACTTGAATTTATTTAAGGAAACTCTCAAAAGGTGTTTGGCGGGGAGGGTAGCGCATAAGAGTCTTACTCAAGGACAGAATTGGAGTAAAAGTGCTCTAAGGCCAGGCGCGGTGGCTCACGCCTGTAATCCCAACACTTTGGGAGGCCGAGGCGGGCGGATCACGAGGTCAGGAGATCGAGACCAGCCTGGCTAACACGGTGAAACCCCGTCTCTCCTAAAAATAGAAAAAATTAGCTGGGCGTGGTGGCAAGTGCCTGTAGTCCCAGCTACTCGGGAGGCTGAGGCAGGAGAATGGCGTGAACCTGGGAGGCGGAGCTTGCAGTGAGCCGAGATCTCGCCACTGCATTCCAGCCTGGGCGACAGAGCGAGACTCCATCTCAAAAAAAAAATGAACCAAAAAAAAAAAAAGAAATCAGGGAAGAAGCTAGGTGCGGTGGCTCACTCCTATAATCCCAGCACTTTGAGAGACCGAGGCAGGTGGATCACCTGAGGTCAGGAGTTCAAGACCAGCCTGACCAACATGGTGAAATCCTGTCTTTACTAAAAATTCAAAAAAATTAGCCGGGCATGGTCGCGGGCACCTGTAATCCCAGCTACTCGGGAAGCTGAGGCAGGGAGAATTGCTTGAACCTGGGAGGCAGAGGTTGCAGTGAGCTGAGATTCCACCACTGCACTCCAGCCTGGGCAACAGAGTGAGACTCCATCTT
>NW_012116426.1:0-1881 GCF_000951035.1 Colobus angolensis palliatus
TGGTTCTGATATTATATTGTTCTTTTAGATGTTAATGGGGAAACTGAGTAAAGGGTACTTGAGATTTTAAAATATTGTTCCTTACAACTACATGTGACTCTACAATTATCTCAAAGTAAAAACTTTTATGGGGAAAAGCTTAAACATTGAAACTTTATTAGAACAAATTTTGAGCAATTCCAGGAAGACAGCAATTAAGGTCAGCCTGATGGAGGAAAATACACAGCATAAACACATCCCAAAACATATAAGTGAGAAAAAAAAAAAAAAAAAAAAAACTTTTGTTGTAAGGAGGTTCCAGTAATATGGGAGCTCAGATTCAACAAACTTGCAGAGAAAGGCTGAGGTTTAAAACAGCCTGTTTATTACTTCTTTCCACATAATCTCAGATAAATTTTAGACACAAATGGTTATTCTTTAATCTACTCCTCCACTTACATGTAGGCAAAAAAAGAAATACTGAATTTTGTAGAAGTGTTTAAAAAAGGGTGAAATTTTTTTCAATATATAATTGATATTTTGAAAGTGTTTCATTCACTTTTCTACCTGTTTATAATTTTATACTATTTTTGCAACTATTATATTTACAAAGTATATTATAGCTTTTGTTCCACTTCTTTTAATTAAAATTATCAGGTGTTTATTTTACTCACATTAAAAACCTAGTTTTTAATATTTATTTTGAATTTTGCTATATTAGTAAAGTATTAGTTATGCAAAGTTTTAGTTGATTCCTTTTGATTTTATAGGTAGATGAATTATACATTATGCAAATATTGCTAATCTTACTTTTTCTGTGTATTGGCTACTAAGTGCTGTGGTGTACTTGTGTTTTTTTAAAATCACATTTTCCACAGTGCTTTTTATTTATGTTTTACTTGAGGCGAACAGTTGTTTTATTTACCAACTTTTACCATTTTTCCTAATCTGCTTATATCTTCATTAATTGCTTCTATTTTCTTTCCACTAATGTTAATTTTTATATTTTCCACAGATGAATGCTTACTTCATATCTTTTCAATATTTTTAATTGAAACTACACACATTAAAATCTGTATGAATGTCTCTGTGATTACATTTAAGCTGAAACCATATTGTGACATTTCCTTTTTTTCCCCCACTATCATGTAGAGGTTATAACATTTGGTTCTTCTTGTATTAAGGCTTCCTTTGTTGTTGATCATACTTTTGAAAGAGTGATATTCATGAATGTCAGACTACTTTTTTATATGAATGTGGATGCATATGTTTGTAATCACATTTGTTGGTAATATCAAATATTACATGGATGCACATTATCTAATTTAATCTCAAATTCTGAGAGACAATCGTCTTAGCAAATACTATAAATTTCTCAAACTGTTATAATTTTAAAAACTTTTTGCTCCCCACACTGATGCTAAAGATTGAGGATAAGTCATGTGTTTTATAAGTTATAATTTTTATTAATATAAAACTATTTGCATCATTTGTTGTTTTAAATTCTACATTGCCTTACAATATTGTCATTTTTTTCCAGTTGCTTACTATAATCTTTACCATTGCTGGATCAACTCTTCTGAGTTACTTTTCCAATTTACTTTTATAGTATGACAATTCCATATTTTGTTCATGCATGTAATTTCATGTGTCTGATGGTGTGCCATTTTTCTCTTACTGTTTTGTTCAGTTTTTTTTTTGGTCTGTTTTCTCTAGTTACTAGTAAAATCCAAATCATGTATTTTCAATGAATATCAGTAATAATTATAACATGTCTCAAACTTCCATATTTGATATAAGTAAAACTATGATAAGTACATTCTTATAAATTGTGTCCTGAATGTTAATTATATTTTTTCTTGCTACTTCTAAGTTATCACCGCTTTGAATTTCAGGGGCATA
>NW_012116426.1:6311-7705 GCF_000951035.1 Colobus angolensis palliatus
CACTAGTGAGTATAAGTGATGAGTGACAAAACAGATGCTCCAATAATCAAGATTATACCTTTTTCACTTGAACTTGATTGATAGATACTATCCATGCCCTGTGAAGGATTTCCTCTAAAAAGATAATTTCCTTTATAATACTTAAGTAAAATATTATTCTCAAATGGAAAGGCAGTAGATAGGATAAGGATTCTATTCCACTTTCTCATTTAACAACTAAACATTAAGCATTTGCTATGGGCCAGACGTAGAAAGAAAGATCAGGAAATATTTTTATCTGTTCAATTTCCTTTATGAATGTACCAGCAATTTGAGAAAATTGGAGAGCTATAAACGGGTATAATAAAGTGTGATGAATGTTACCAAATAGTCTAGGTATTATAGTGGCGTGTAGCTTTTCCCCATTGACTTGTTTTCATGTAACCTGGAAATACTTCTAAAAATGTGATGTTCTCATATACTAAATGTGGATAAAATAGCTCATAAGTGCTAAGTGTTGTATTTTGAAGTTCAAATTGCATTACATCATGACACACACATCTGATTGAACATTTATAATTGATTCTGAATTACATCATTATATTATGATCATGACATTCTAACTTCTCTGTTACTGTTGTTTACCAACTTGTAACTAAAAAGTAACTTGCCTAATATTTTGATATCATATGAATGTCTTCTTTTGACCACAGACCACATGCTTTCAACAACAGTTGGTAACCTTTGTCTGGATCAATTTATTCAGTGTTATGGAATAGTAATTTTTAAATGTGGATCATCAAGTTGGACCATTGTTTTCCTACTAGAAAAAATGGATAAATGTTAAAACTTTCACAATTTTTAAGCAGCAGCTATTCAATTGGTTTCCCAAATGCTTACAAAAGATTTTTTCCTAACATTGTTTTTAAAATGTATTATTTACTTATAATTTTCTTTGAGTCCTTATGTGTCAATTATTATAAAAACGATTCCGCCGGGTGCAGTGGCTCACACTTGTAATCCCAGCACTTTGGGAGGCCGAGGCAGGCAGATCATGAAGTCAGGAGATCGAGACCATCCTGGTTAACACACAGCAAAACCCCGTCTCTACTAAAAAGACAAAAAATTAGCCGGGTGTGGTGACGGGAGCCTGTAGTCCCAGCTACTCCGGAGGCTGAGGCAGGAGAATGGAGTGAACCCGGGAGGCGTGGGTTGCAGTGAGCCAAGATTTCGTCACTGCACTCCAGCCTGGACGACAGAGCAAGACTCCGTCTCAACAACAACAACAACAACAAAAAACAAAAACCGATTCCTTTGCTCATTTTCACAATGGTACGAATTCAGGCAGTCTCATTTTTTGATTTTTTTTTTTAAAGCTTTTGCTATTGTTTTAATGTGTGTCCTCTCCAAATTCA
>NW_012116426.1:9072-9711 GCF_000951035.1 Colobus angolensis palliatus
TCATGATAGTGACTTAGTTTCTCGCAAGAGCTGATGGTTTCATAAAAGGATTTTCGCTTTCACTGGACATTCATTCTTCTCTTTGCTGCCAGCATATGAAGGATGTGTTTACTTCCCCCTTCTGCCATGATTGTAAGTTTCCTGAGACCTCCCCAGCCATGCTGAACTGTGAGTTAATTCTCTTTCGTTTATAAATTACCCAGTCTCAGGTGTCTTCATTAGCAGTGTTAGAACTAATACAAAGAAGTTTTTAATGAGCCTGGTGGTGGGCACCTGTAATCCCAGCGACTTCAGAGGCTAAGGCAGGAGAATCGCTTGAATCTGGGTGGCGGAGGTTGCAGTGAGCCAAGATCGCACCACTGCACTCCATCCTGGGCTACAGAGACTTCATCTCAAAAAATAAATAAATAAAATTAATAAAATTCCAAGCTTTCTTTTGATTAGAGACAAAAACAATGTGATACCACATCTTTGCCTGTAAAGATAATTCAAATAAATGAATTCTTTGATTGCACATCTAAAGATACAGAACCTAGATTATTTCTGTTATGTGAACATCTCATAGAATATTGGTAGAAAAGTAAAAATAACTATATACAAGCTGGAATGCTGCTCATTGTCAAGTTGTGTGCACAGAAA
>NW_012116427.1:0-851 GCF_000951035.1 Colobus angolensis palliatus
GGAGGTTGCAGTGAGCCGAGATCACACCATAGCCCTGGGCGACATAGCAAAACTCCATCTAAAAAACAAACAAAAAAAAAAGTATCCCACTTTTAAGTTATATCCTATTAATTTGTCATCTGCCTGTAGCTCCTATAGGTAAGGAGCCATGTCTGTGTTATGTATCAATATATACCCAGTGCCCAGAGTGCCTACTCAATAAATATTTATTGAATATTGTTTAAAGGTATAATTTTGTTTTGAGACAATGTTCTAATTAATATGTAATTATTAGTAATGTTAAATGTATTACCTCCTAATTCTTTTGCTGAAAATAGCCTTTTTTTTCTTTCAGTAATTGCCCTTCCTTTTTGGCTGCTGCTTTAGCTAGAGCCACGTCGGATGAAGTCCTTCAGAGTGATCTTTCTGCACATTATATCCCAAAGGAAACAGATGGAACAGAAGGGACTGTGGGTGAGTACCTTTCTACATTATTTGTTTAAATATATTAGAATCTTCTATGTGTAGTGGTCCACAGAAAATATCTGCAAAATACTAAATCTAATTACATTTACCTGCTGGTTGTTTATATAGTGGTAGCAGGAGAAAAAAAATGCAACTTTTTTCAAATAAATCAATAAAAGGAGAGGAGAAGAGAAAAATACAAGTGTATTTTGAAAAAGGTAGTTTTGAAAAAGGTAGAGTAGTATTTAGAAGGTAACTGGAGCAACAGGAGATTGTCATAAGTAATACCTATATGAATGGAAAGATTAAAGTGAAGAATGTGAAGATATAACAAAAAAGATGAGTGGGTGAGGGAGAATTTGAGCAAAACCTATTTGAAATGTTTAGCTTACCTTTAAAAATCCAAG
>NW_012116427.1:8251-9800 GCF_000951035.1 Colobus angolensis palliatus
CGGCTAACACGGTGAAACCCTGTCTCTACTAAAAATACAAAAAAAAAAAAAATTAGCCAGGCATGGTGGCGGGCGCCTGTGGTCCCAGCACTCAGGAGGCTGAGGCAGGAGAATTGCGTGAACCTGGGAGGGGGAGCTTGCAGTGAGCAGAGATTGCACCACTGCACTCCAGTCTGGGCAACAGAGCAAGACTCCGTCTCAAAAAACAAAAAAAATCCTTAAAGTTCTTTTCATGTTTTCATGATCCCTAACAGAATGTTTGCTAAGTGACCTTGGATATCTCACTTGGTACACATTTAGTTTGGTAGCTACACCTTTTGTCCACACAACCTAAAACCAATTTGAGGGCCAGGTATGGTGGCTCATGCCTGTAATGCCAGTGATTTGGGAGGCCAAGGCAAGAGGATCACTCGAGGCCAGGAGTTTGAGACCAGCCTGGGCAATATAGTGAGGCACTATTTCTACAAAAAATTTAAAAATTAGCTGGGCATGGTGGCATGCACCCGTAATCCCAGCCACTTGGGAGCCTGAGGTAGGAGAATCACTTGAGCCCAGGAGTTCAAGGTTACAGTGAGCTATGTACTACAGCCCGGTCAACAGAGCGAGACCCTGTCTCAAACAATGACAACAAGAACCCAAAAACCAATTTGAAATATCACAGTGTAAAAATTATTTTATGTATTTATTTATTTATTGAGAGAGAGGGTCTCCCTCTATTACCCAGGCTGGAGGGCTGTGGTATGATCACGGCTCGCTGAAGCCTCTACCTCCCAGGCTCAAGCGATCCTCGTACCTCAGCCTCATGAGTAGCTGGGACTACAGGCATGCACCACCATGCTCCGCTAATGTTTGTGTTTTTTGTAGAGACAGGGTCTCACCATGTTGCCCAGGCTGGTCCTGAACTCCTGGGCTCAAGTGATCCTCCTGCCTTGGCCTCCTAAAGTGCTGGGTTTACAGTCGTGAGCCACTAAGCCCAGCCCACTGTAAAAATTAAGAACAAGAAGGGAAAATGATCACTAATACAGAGGAAATTAAAGAACAATAAAAAGTTTTTGTAAATAAATTTGAAAACCTGGATGTTTTCTAGAACAAAAAAAAAAATTAATAAAGGTCACCTAAGAAGAAAGAGATTGAGGAAGTTATCGAGGAACAATCCCCACAAAAGACCATGGAGTAGGTGACTCTACAAGTAAGGTGAACATTTTCAAATGATCAAATGTGGATAATTCCAATGGTTTTTATTTTTTTATTGTATAGTTATTTATTATTTTTTGAGACAGAGTCTTGCTCTTCCTTCAAGAATCTTCCTCTCAAAGTGCTGGGATTACAGGCATGAGCCACTGTGCCCAGTCCCAATCCTTTTTAAAATGAATGCTCCAATTCCACGGGAAAAGAAGGAAAATTTGCATAATATAACACTGATACCAGAACCCACCCAAAACTAAAAAAGGAAATGAGAGACCAGTCTTAGTTGTCAACATAAAAAAATCTTAAGTAGGCTGGGTGTGGTGACTACGCCTGTAATCCCAGCACTTTGGGAGGCCAAGGC
>NW_012116427.1:16035-16706 GCF_000951035.1 Colobus angolensis palliatus
AGGGTGGATCACTTGAGGTCAGGAGCTCGAGACCAGTCTGGCCGACATGGTGAAATTCCATCTCTATTAAAAATACAAAAATTAGCTCGGTGTGAAAAGAAAAATAATTATAATAAAGCAAAGTCTGATTCAAAATGGCTAATAAATAAGCAGGAATAAAGTGATTAAGAAATACGAAGGACTTATATTAAAACTCTATTGAGCAACATAAAAAGGATTTAACTTTTAAAAACAATACAATTTTTTCCTGGAATAGACTTAATATGAAAACGATATATATGTTTTCCAAATCTATAAATTTAATGTGATCTCAAACACAATAGCAACAGGTTTTTCTGATCAAACTTGTCAAAATGTTTAGAAAGTTCACCTGGAAAAATAAACAGAAAAACCAAGTGACATCCTTTAAAATTAAGAGTAATAGATAGGAAAACTAGACCTCCTGATATTAAAACATTTTAAAGTTATGGTAACTTAAAGAGAATGGTAGCATTATAGAAATAGATGCTGAGATGAGTGAAGCAGAACACAATCAAGAAGCATATAAATGTTTTAATATTTTAATGGTTATTTAATTTATGTGACAGTTTGCATATTTTTTTTTTCTTTTTTTTTTTTCTTTTTGTGAGATGGAGTCTCGCTGTGTCGCCCAGGCTGGAGTGCAGTGGCCC
>NW_012116428.1:0-356 GCF_000951035.1 Colobus angolensis palliatus
AGTTACAGCATTCTTCTCATTGAGTAGTTTGCTAACACTGTTTTCCCAGAATCCACAATGTGATATTCAGCAGTGCATTGGGGCCTATAGTGAAATAGGAAATATCCTCAGATAAAAACTAGAAAGAATGTTTCCGACAAACCTCTTTGTGATGTTTGAATTCATCTCAGACAGTTACACCTTTATATTCATAGAACAGTTTGGTAACACTGTTTTCACGGAATCTGCAATGGGATATTGAGAGCGCATTGACTGCTATGATGAAAAAGGAAATATCCTCAGAAAAATACTGGAGACAAGCCTTCAGAGAAACTGCTTTGTGATGTGTGAATTCATCTCAAACAGTTACACCAATC
>NW_012116428.1:3967-4297 GCF_000951035.1 Colobus angolensis palliatus
GGCCTGTGCTGAAAAAGGAAATATACTCAGATAAAAAGTAGAAAGAATGTTTCTGAGAAACTGCTTTGTGATTTTTGAATTTGTCTCACAGAGTTGGACAAACCTTTCATGGAGCTGCTGGATACCACTGTTTTTGTGGAGTGTGAGAACTGATATTTTGGATCACTTTGAAGGCTATGTTGACAAAGGAAATATCCTCAGATAAAAACTAGAAAGAAGCTTTCTGAAAAGCTGCTTTGTGATGTGTGGATTCATCTCACAGAGTTACACCACCCTTTCAAAGTGCTGTTGAATAGCAATGTTTTTGTGGAATCTCAGAAGGGATATATT
>NW_012116428.1:4626-5928 GCF_000951035.1 Colobus angolensis palliatus
GGTCCTTGAGTCCTATGTTGAAAAATGAAATATCCTCAGACAAAGAGTGGAGAGAAGCTACCTGAGAAACTGCTTTGTGATGTGTGAATTCATCTCACAGAATTACACTACTCTTTCATGTAGCAGTTTGCTAGCACTGTTTTGTAGAATCTGAGAAGGGGTATTCTTGATAGCTTTGAAACCTATGTTGACAAAGGAAATAACCTCAGAGAAAAACCAGAAAGCTTTCTGAGAAACTCCCTTGTGACACGATTTTTGTGGATTCTGAGAAGAGATATATTGAATCACTTTGAAGCCTATGATAACAAAGGAAAAATCTTCAGATAAAAACTAGTAAGAAGCTGTATTAGAAACTGCTTTGTGATAAGCGAATTCATCTCACTCAGATACACCTTTCTTTACATTGAGCAGTTTGCTAACACTATTTTCATGGAATATGCCATCACATATTCTGAGGGCCTTGAGTCCTACATGGAAAATGAAATATCCTCAGAAAAAAAGTGGAGAGAAGCTACCTGAGAAACTGCTTTGTGATGTGCGAATTCATCTCACAGAATTACACTATTCTTTCATGGAGGAGCTTGCAAGCACTGTTTTTGTGGAATGTGAGAATGAGTATTTTTGATAGCTTTGAAACCTATGGTGACAAAGGAAATATCCTCAGAAAAAAATAGAAAGAAATTTTCTGAGAAACTGCTTTGTGATGTGTGAATTCATCTCACAGAGTTACACCATCCTTTCATGGAGGAGTTTGCTGAGAAACTGCTTTGAGATGTTTGATTTCATCTCACAGGGCTACACCACTGTTTTCATTGAGAAGTTTCCTAACTATATTTTCGCAGAATCTGCAATGAAATATATGTGAGCACATTGAGGACTGCGTTTAAAACGGAAATAATCTCAGATAAAATCAAGAAAGAAGCCTTCTGAGAAACTGCTTTGTTATGTGTGAGTTCTTCCCACAGAGTTACACAACTCTTTCATGGATCCGTTTGCTGGAACTTCTTGTGTAATCTGAGAAAAAGTATTTTTGTTTGCTTTGAAGCCTATGGTGACAAAGTAAATATCCTCAAATAAAAGCTAAAAAGAAGCTTACAGAGAAACTGGTTTGTGATGTGTGAATTCATCTCACAGAGTTACACCATTCTTCTCATTGAGCAGTTTGCTAACACCATTTTTGCAGAATCTGCAATGTGATATTCTGCAGCACATTGAGGCCTGTGGTGAAAAAGGAAATGTCCTCAGATAAATACTAGAAAGAAAGTTTCTGAGAAACTGCTTTGTGATGTGTGAATTCTTCTC
>NW_012116429.1:0-1028 GCF_000951035.1 Colobus angolensis palliatus
TGGTGCAATCTCGGCTCACTGCAAGCTCCGCCTCCCGGGTTCACGCCATTCTCCTGCCTCAGCCTCCAGAGTAGCTGGGACCACAGGCGTCCGCCACCTCGCCTGGCTAATTTTTTTGTATTTTTTTAGTAGATACGGGATTTCACTGTGTTAGCCAGGATGTCTCGATCTCCTGACCTCCTGATCTGCTCGCCTCGGCCTCCCAAAGTGCTGGGATTACAGGAGTGAGCCACCTTATGCCAACAGCTATATTGTTGTAATTTAAGAATACTATAACTAGTTTTTAAATTCTGGAGGACCTAGGCAGAGAGAAACACGCTTTAAATCCTATTTACAGTAATATACTTTACTTAGCTATGAAAGTCTGTAACTAGCTTAAGACAAGTTTTCTTGACTCTGAAAAAATAAAATAAGGATTAACAGTGTTTTAAGCAAAAGGTAAAAACTTGTTTTGGTTTTCTATTAGTTTAGTCCATTTTATTAACCTTTGTTTTGCTTGATATTTATAAACATTTTAGCTGTCCATGCATTTTGTGCATTTGTTGTTGTTGTTATGATAAACTCACATGTGAGAGCACTGGTTAAAGTCCTGCAGCTTGATTATAAACAACCTTTTGAAAAGAATTAAAGCAAAACAACAATTGTCTGTAAATGACAAAATGTCCAGTTTGGATACAGTTAGAAACACAATTAACAAAGAAATTTGGTCATTTTTGTGGTTTACAATAACCCAACATAACAACCTTAATTGTGATGAATAGCGCATATTCAGACACTAACCTTAGACATTTCATACAGTTTTGGAACATATGTTAATATTATTCCCTAAAAATATAACCTATTAGGCGTTGTTTTGGCAATTTTATGTACCTAACATGTTAAATAATCCTGTTTACCATTTGTCCAGCTGCTTTAGGAGCCCTTTGCAGGACCTAAAAGTTAGGGGTTAGGAAAGACAATTTTGAGACTAAAGTTTGATTTTAGGAAGCCTGTTAAATATGTTTAAAATTTAAATCATGGCCGGGCGC
>NW_012116429.1:6363-6723 GCF_000951035.1 Colobus angolensis palliatus
CTTTAATTTCTTTCATCAATGTTTTATAGTTTTCAGTATACAGATCTTTTACCTGAACCAGGCATGGTGATTCACACCTGTAATCCCAACAATTTTGGAGGTCACTTGAGGCCAGGAGCTTGAGACCAGTCTGGGCAACATAGCAAGACCCCATCTCTAAAAAAAAAAAATTTTTTTGAAAAGGTGGTACAGATGTTTTATTTCCCGTTAGATTTGTATGTTCTGTTTTGTAGCTTTTGTAAATGGTATTGTTTTCTTGACTTCCTTTTTAGATATTTCTTTGTTAGTGTATAGAACAAGCTGATTTTTATATTGATTTCATATCTTGTAACTTTACTGAATTTATTTATTATTGCTAAA
>NW_012116429.1:9533-9944 GCF_000951035.1 Colobus angolensis palliatus
TCGCACTGGACTGTGAACGCTTCCTGCAGCCCTGCTTCCCGCCCGCGCCTCTCCCTCCGCACCTCCCCGCAAGCAGAGGGAATCGGCTCCGACCTCGGCGAACCCAGAGAGGGGCTCCCACAGTGCCGTGGTGGGCTGAAGGGCTCCTCAAGCACCGCCAGAGTGGACGCCAAGGCTGAGGAGGCACTGAGAGCGAGAGCTGCTAGCATGTTGTCACCTCTCACTATGAAATAACAACTTCTGGAAATGAAGAATAATGTGTGAAGAATAAATTACCATTGGTGGGGGGAGGAGGGGCACAGGGGAGAGCCAAACAGAAGTAGAAAAAGTAGTAGCCAGCGGGCGCGGTGGCTCAAGCCTATAATCCCAGCACTTTGGGAGGCCGAGACGGGCGGATCACGAGGTCAGGAG
>NW_012116430.1:0-1830 GCF_000951035.1 Colobus angolensis palliatus
GTGCTGCCGTGGGCGTGGGTGCTGGGATGTAGGATGTGGTAACACTGGCTGGTGAGTGCAGAGGGACGTCTGAGGAACGCTCTGTCCCTGTCAAGGGTGTCGTATGTGCAGAAGGGGCTGTGCCTGATGCACATCAGAAGGATGTGTGGGCCAGGCGCGGTGGCGCAGCCTGTAATCAGCACTTTGGGGGGCCAAGGTGGGCGGATTACCTAAGGTCGGGAGTTCGAGACCAGTTTGGGCAACATGGTGAAACCCCGTGTCTACTAAAAATACAAAAATTAGCCAGACGTGGTGGCAGGCACCTGTAATCCCAGCTATTCGGGAGGCTGAGGCACAAGAATCGCTTGAGCCTGGGAGGCGGAAGTTGCAGGGAGCCGAGATTGCGCCGCAGCACTCCAGCCTGGGCGACAGAGCAAGACTCTGTCTCAAAATAAAAAATAAAAAGGATGTGTGTTCTGGGTGATGGTATAGAGCTTACGTGGGGGTAATAAACTGGCAGCCGTGCAGCACTGCGTTCACCAGTCCGCCACGCTGAACAAGCAAAGCCCAGAATGCTTCGAGCTAAGCCCGGGAGAGGCGGGGCTGGGCTGAGGGGCGGAAGCTGGAATCTGGCGGCGGCGGAAACGCTACTTCTGCGGGGCAAGATGGCGGCGCCCAGACAGGCCTGGATCACGTAGGTGGCGGGGATGAAGGGACGGATTTCAGGTGATCTGGGCGGAGGACCCAGGGTAGCGTGTCCAATTTCTTTGCTGGAACCTGCCTGCGGGCCTTTGGTCTGTAAGGGAGCAACTGTGGCCTCCTCAGTGCATAGATCTCGCGCACGGCCCTTCAAGGGGCGGCAAAAGCTGAGACTCGGTGATTACTCATTGCAGAGTTGGGTGGTCCAGGAGGCTTAACTAGAACCCTTGATCAGAGCGGTAGGGGCTAGTCACGCGTCCCGACTCGGGATTGGATCCTGGCTCTGTAGGATAGGCTGCAATGTAAGAGCCCCAGAGACTCCTCAGAGGCCAAGATAAACCCAGAGGTCCATTGTTAGGACTACTTTTTTTACGAGTTACTCTTTAGGCATTACTCTTTAGGATTACAGTCTTGAGCCACCGCGCCCGGCCAATGTTATCACTTCTAGCACGGACTGGTTCTGGACAAATCTGTTCTGGAGTTTGTGGGGAAATACACTGGTGGCTTTACTTAGGACTAAAAGAATTGGCCGGGAGCGGTGGTTCACGCCTGTAATCCCAGCACTTTGGGAGGCCGAGGCGGGCGCATCACAAGGTCAGGAGATCGAGACCACGGTGAAACCCCGTCTCTACTAAAAATACAAAAAATTAGCCGGGCGCGGTGGCAGGCGCCTGTAGTCCCAGCTACTAGGGAGGCTGAGGCAGGAGAATGGCGTGAACCCAGGAGGCGGAGCTTGCAGTGAGCCGAGATCGCGCCACTGCACTCCAGCCTGGTGGACAGAGTGAGACTCCGTCTCAAAAAAAAAAAGAATTGTTACTGAGGTTTATTTATGTAAGTAACAGGCACTGGGCTAGGCGCTTTGCGTGCATAGTCATTTAAATCCTCACATATTTCCTATTATATAGGACCTGTTACTCACATTTTACAGTTGTGGAAACGTGACTTGAGTCAGCATAGAGGCCGGGCACGGTGGCTCACGCCTGTAATTCCAGCACTTTGGGAGGCTGAGGCGGGCGGATCACCTGAGGTCAGGAGTTCGAGACCAGCCTGGCCAACATGATGAAACAACGTCTCTACTAAAAAAATACAAAAAATTAGCCGGGCATGGTGGCAGGCGCCTGTAATCCCAGCTACTCGGGAGCCTGAGGCAGG
>NW_012116430.1:7435-7801 GCF_000951035.1 Colobus angolensis palliatus
GCCTGACCTCGTGATCCACCTGCCTCAGCCTCCCAAAGTGCTGGGATTACCAACGTAAGCTACTGAGCCTGGCCAGAATTCATCATTTTAAAAGTTTACAGGCCGGGGCAGTGGCTCAGGCCTGTAATCCCAGCACTTTGGGAGCCTGAGGTGGGCAGATGTCTTGAGCCCAGAGATTGAGACCATCCTGGACAACATGGTGAAACCCTGTCTCTATAAAAAACACAAAAATTGCAGGGTGCAGTGGCTCACATCTGTAATCCCAGCACTTTGGGAGGCCGAGGTGGGTGGATCATGAGGTCAGGAGTTCGAGATCAGCCTGACCAACATGGTAAAACCCCGTCTCTACTGCAAAACTGCAAAAAT
>NW_012116431.1:0-3535 GCF_000951035.1 Colobus angolensis palliatus
AAAAAAAAAAAAAAAACATGAAGTTCTGATTGTTCTTAGTTTAAAACCTAACCTGCCCTTCTTCCAGATCTCATTTAAAATTCTCTTCTGCCCTTTTACTGAAGGAAGTAACATCTTGTCCTTTTGTTTAGGCTCCTTTCCCTTATTTTCCCTTGAATAATGCCTGGCTGCCTCACACTGGGGCTGGGCTGAAAGTTAGAAGCTTGGAGCAGCATGTACTTAATGATTTCTAAAGTGTGGAAAGTGCCTGTCTGTAATTAGCCTGAGGAATACTTTCAATATCCAGTAATAAGTGAAGATAGGGTTAGGAATGGAAGCTACATTTCAACCTGAAATTTTCAGTTTGCTTTGTGGATGTGTTATCTTCTTGGCATTTATTTTGGCCATTTGCTGTCGTTTGGGTAATGTCTGTTTTGGGGGTTGGTAGAGTTGATAAATGACTGGCAAACACTATAATCATTCTTCTTGTTTTTTTTTTTTTTTTCTGCTGACATTTTTCCTACTTTGAGTTTGTCTATGGCCTAGTAAACTCCAAGTGAGTGCCTGTGGTTATAACTGGGATAGAAGCCCAGGAAACTCACAGATCACATCTGGGCTTTGCCTGTGGCTTAAAGAGGAGCTGTCCTCATGAGTCTGGGTTTCTTGGTCCCAGCCTCACATAGATGAAATGGGCATTAGTCATTATTTGTGGTGGTCTTGAATAAAAGACTGAGTGGGTGTGAGGTGTTTATCACCTGCAAGGCATTTAGGGGAGAACAGTAACTTTGCTTATCTTGACCTCTTGGGGAATGGGCTGGTTCTTTGCAAGGATTCCCATGGTAAGGACTGATGGGAGTTGGTAAGGTCAAGGGTAATGAGCAGAAGTTACTGGATTTCCTTTGTGTCTGTCTTGCTTGTATGGTGCCTGCAGTAGGGGGCCAAAGTGCAGAGCTCTCTGCGGAGTGCTCTCACATGTCACCTTCCCTCCTTGGCAGGCACTGAGCGACCGCTTCAGCGGTGAGATCCCGGATGACCAGATGGCGCACAGCTCCTTTTTTCCAGATGAGTACTTCACCTGCTCCTCCTTGTGCCTCAGCTGTGGGTAAGTAAGGCTGCTCCCGAACCCCCACCCTGTACCTTGAGAATAGAGACTTTGAGTGGTGCTTCCTAGACTTCGGTGTGTATGCACATCCCCTGCGGTCTTGCTGAATTACAGGCTGTGATTTAAATGATCCAAAATGGTACCCTCCCATGTTCCCACGAGATCCTGGTGGTCTAGGAACCACACTTCTTTTTTTTTTTTTGAGACAGAGTCTTGCTCTGTAGCCCAGGCTGGAGTACGGTGGCACGAACTTGGCTCACTGAAAATTCTGCCTCCCAGGTTTAAGTGATTCTCTTGCCTCAGCCTCCCAAGTAGCCTGGATTATGGGCACATGCCACCATGCCCAGCTAATTTTTGTATTTTTAGTAGAGACGGGGTTTCACCATGTTGGCTAGGCTGGTCTGGAACTCCTGACTTCAGATGACCCACCCGCCTCCTCCTCCCAAAATGTTGGGATTACAGGTGTGAGCTACCATGCCAGGCCCAAAATGCCTGATTATTTTAAATTTTAAATGCCATTAGTATACTTTAAAAAAAAGTTATTAGGCCAGGTGCAGTGGCTCACGCCTCCCAGCACTTTGGGAGGCCGAGGCGGGCAGATCACCTGAGGTCAGGAGTCCGACACCAGCCTGACCAACGTGGCGAAACCCCGTCTCTATGAAAAATACAGAAATTAGCCAGGCGTGGTGGTGTGTGCCTGTAGTCCCAGCTACCCGGGAGGCTGAGTCAGGAGAATCCCTTGAACCCCAGAGGCGGAGGTTGCAATGAGCCCAGACTGCGCCACTACACTCTAGCCTGGGTGACAGAGCAAGACTGTCTCAAAAAACAAGAAAAAAGTTGTTAGCTATATCTTATTTATGAAGTTCTACCTGACTGATGCAGTACTCTATTGGATTCAAAGGGAGTTGAAGTACCACTTTTGTGTTTATTATTGACCAGGAAATGTGGATTTGGAAATGTGATGAATGAGAAGGAACGGTGTTTGGTGTGCACACACACATGCACGTGTGTGTGTGTGTGAGAGAGAGACAGAGAGAGAGCTCTGCAGCTATGTTCTGCCCTAGTGGCTTGCCCATACATACCTGGGAGTGGTTTCCCTGTTCCTCCTGCTGACAGGATCACTTTTGATGTCATTCAGCCACACTGTTGTGCAGGCCCAGGCCCCTTTTTTTTCTAGCTGGCTTATGTCCCATTTCTTGACTCCTTTGCTCAGGGCCCACGGTAGCAACAGCCCAGATACCTACAAGCAGTGCATACCTGCACTGAGCAGATAAACCTGTTTACAGGAAACAAATGCTCAGGTTTCTGTCAAATAGAGGAATTAATATTCAATACTGGAATTGAATATTGAGTTAACTATGGTTGTCTGTACTTACAGTTCTGAATAATTGGGAGAACCATTTCATAGTTGAATTTGTATAGGTTTTATGTAATTTTGTCTTAATTTTTTTTTTTTTTTAAGACAGGGTCTGGCTCTGTCCCCCAGGCTGGAGCGCAATGGCATCATCTAGACTCATTGCAACCTATGCCTCCTGGGCTCAAGCCATCCTCCCACCTCAGCCTCTCAAGTAGCTAGGACTAATGGGCACATGCCACCATGCCTGGCTAATTTTTGTATTTTTTGTAGAGACAGGGTTTTTGCATGTTGCCCAGGCTGGACTCGAACTCCTGAGCTCAAGGTATCTGTCTGCCTTGGCCTCCCAAAGTGCTGGGATTACCAGGAGTGAGCCACTGTGCCCAGCCTTTATGTAATACCTTCTTTAACCTCTGATCTCTAAATGTAGAAACTCTTGACGTTCCAATTCTGTCACATCGGGAAGCATTTATAAAGTATTTACAAAGTTATATTTTGTTGGGGTGTGGTGTCATTTATTACAGAAGTGTGTCTATTTTGAGTCAGGAAATTCACTGCTAGCCCTTGATGACTGGGGCCAGCCCTACAGATGCAATAGAAAGAGCCACACTGTTGTCAAGACAACTGAAGTTCAAGATCATCTGGTCTCCAGGCAACCTTTTTCAGACTTGCCTCAGATGCTTTCCCAAGCTTTCTCGGGGTAGATGGGCCCTTCTCTGTCTTTCTCTTCCAGCTTTGGGATCTCAGGAGGAGGAGAGCCCAAGAAACTGTGGAATGATGTGAGGTTTGGAATTTTTGAACCTGCTAATAAGTATATGGATCAGGTGGTATGTAAAGAAAAATCAGGGCCGGGCGCAGTTGCTCACGCCTGTAATCCCAACATTTTTGCAGGCTGAGGCAGGTGGATCACTTGAGGTCAGGGGTTTGAGACCAGCCTGGCCAACATGGTGAAACCCTGGCTCTACTAAAAATACAAAAAATCAGCCGGTCATGATGGCACGTGCCTGTAGTCCCGGCTACTTGGGAGGCAGAGATTGTGGTGAGCCACGATCACGCCACTGCACCCAGCCTGGGCGACAGAGTGAGACTCTGTCTCAAAA
>NW_012116431.1:3750-4504 GCF_000951035.1 Colobus angolensis palliatus
TCAGCCTCCCAAGTACCTGGGACTATGGGTGCCCGCCACCATGCCCAGCTAATTTTTGTATTTTTATTAGAGACGGCATTTCACCATGTTGGCCAGGCTGGTCTTGAACTTCTGACCTCAAGTGATCTGCCCCCCTCGGCCTCCCAAAGTACTGGGATTACAGACATGAGCCACTGTGCCAGGCTGAGATTTCTTTTTCCCCTGTGTCCTCATACAAGCATAGTAGTCACTGTACCTGTGTAGTGCTGTTGATTGCAAGTGTAACACAGAGGCATGTGGGTTTCCGGCTACCCTTTCTGTGTTCAGCATCTGAGGCCCAGTTAGTAATCAAGGTCTGGTCTTAGCCTTGTGCCTGACTCAGGGTCAGACTGTTCTGTATAAGTGGCACTGGCTCCTATTTTAGCCATCTCATTGTCAGTCTTTGGACTTCATTCAGGGTTGGATGTAAGAACAGCATGAATCATGGGAAGGAAGGAGTGCCTCATGAAGCCAGGAGTCGCTGCAGATACTCCCACCAGTATGACAACCGAGTGTATACTTGCAAGGTGAGTCCTCTGAGCTCCTCCCTGTGACAGCAGCGGGCTTGCTGACCACCCTCTCTTTGGCAAGACTATCTTGGGGTCATTTTTTGCTGCATGCCAAAGTATTTGATATTCAAATAGAATATTTCTGGAACTTCTCTCCAGCTCTAACAAAAAGCACTCACATGTCCTCATTGGTGAGAGTCCCTTTGTTTACTGTTTTAAGCTTATTT
>NW_012116431.1:9684-11475 GCF_000951035.1 Colobus angolensis palliatus
GTGCAATTCAAGACCCTTAATCTTTTTTTTTTTTTTTTTTCTTGAGACGGAGTTTCGCTCTTATTCCCCAGGTTGAAGTGCAATGGCGAGATCTTGGCTCACTGCAATCTCCACCTCCCAGGTTCAAGTGATTCTCCTGCCTCAGCTTCCCAGGTCGCTGGGATTACAGGCATGACCACTGCACGCGGCTAATTTTGTATTTTCAGTGGAGATGGGGTTTCTCCATGTTGGTCAGGCTGGTTTCAAACTCCCAACCTCAGGTGATCCGCCCACCTCGGCCTCCCAAAGTGCTGGGATTACAGGCGTGAGCCACGGTGCCCGGCCTAATGATTATTTTTTAATTTGATTTTTGAATTCCAGATATCAGAAATATAAATCTGTTTATGAGGCAGTGATATCATGCTTTCATTCTGCATTAAATCACTGTTCACACTTAGCATTGTCCATAAATCACAACAAATCCAAAACCTTTTCCTTTCATGTGAAAAAGACAAGTGATTTTCCCTGAGGGACTTATTTGACTCTGCGACATTGTCCTCGCTGGGTGATTCCTGAAGCCACCGTTCAGCCTAGTCCTACCTGCGGGTCCCCTCCTGAACTTTCCTGGATCCTATAGGTACCATAAAACTGAAGATTTCCTTATTTTTCTCCTCCTTTTTCTAATTTTCAGGCCCACTGAAATCTGTTATTGTATAGTAGTCTCATTATTGGAGCCCACCTCCTTGGCATAATGATTTATGCCATTCTGTCCCAAGGATTTAACATGGCCTTATAGTACGAAAGTAAAGGTGGTAAGATGGTTTATATTCCAGGAAAACAGGACTGCAGTAATTTACTGTCAGGTCACATCCCTCACAGTCCTTGAAATTAGGGAGGATACAGATGTCTTCCCTGCTGTTTGTTTGCTCGTTCATTCCTTCCTTCGTTTATTCATTATTTCAGCATACATTGTTGTGTACCTTATGCCCAGCATTGAGCTAGTTACTTTGCAAAGTACAAAACAAATGAAAAAGAGTTATTGTCAGGGAGTTCAGTGTTTAACAGGGAGTCAGATACATAAATGGATATTGTACTTAGACACACAGAAATAGGATTCCTAGAGATGTCCAAGTATTAGAAGAACTGAGAGGAAAGATTCTTAACTAAGCCTGCGGTGGGGGGCCTCCTGGAGGAGGTGTCATCTCCTGTATTGGCTTAGTAAGTCCTAAATTGAACAGCTACACATCAAATCTTTTTTTTTTTTTTTTGAGATGGAGTCTCACTCTGTCACCCAGGCTGGAGTGTAGTGGTGCGATCTTGGCTCACTGCAACCTCCACCTTCTGGGTTCAAGTGATTCTCCTACCTCAGCGTCCTGAGCAGCTGGGATTACAGGCGTGAGACACTGCGCCTGGCTAAAGTTGCACATCTCTTAAGGCCTAGGACTGCAGACGGGCACTTCTGCTGTCATCTCCTGGAGTCTGCTGCAGTCACAGGGCTTGCCTAGATTCAAGGGAGGGGGCAGGAGTGTCAAAGATGGAAAGTGGGTCAAAGATTCTATGGCTGTCTTTAATCTGTCACACCAGCCAGTTAGTTTAAGATTTAAAATAGCTGGCCAGGCGCAGTGGCTCAGGCCTGTAATCCCAGCACTTTGGGAGGCCGAGGCAGGCGGATCATGAGGTCAGGAGATCTAGACCATCCTGGCTAACACGGTGAAACCCCATCTCTACAAAAAAATTAGGTGGGCGTGGTGGCGGGCACCTGTAGTCCCAGCTACTCGGGAGGCTGAGGCAGGAGAATGGCGTAAACCCGGG
>NW_012116432.1:0-1198 GCF_000951035.1 Colobus angolensis palliatus
TCAATTATATGTTTATACATTTGCAATGAACAATCCAGAAATGAAATTAAGAAAACAATTCTATTTGTAATAGCACCAAAAGGTAAAATATTTAGAAACAAATTTAGCTAAAGAAGGACAAGACTTGGCTGGGTGAGGTGGCTCATGCCTGTAATCCCAGCACTTTGGGAGGCCAAGGAGGGTAAATCACTTGAGGTCAGGAGTTTGAGACCAGCCTGACCAACACAGTGAAACCCCATCTCTACTAAAAAAAAAAAAAAAAAAAAAAAGGACAAGACTTGGCTGGGTGAGGTGGCTCATGCCTGTAATCCCAGCACTTTGGGAGGCCAAGGAGGGTAAATCACTTGAGGTCAGGAGTTTGAGACCAGCCTGACCAACACAGTGAAACCCCATCTCTACTAAAAAAAAAAAAAAAAAAATACAAACACCAGGCACAGTGGCTCACACCTGTAATCCCAGCACTTTGGGAGGCTGAGGCGGGCAGATCACCTGAGGTTGGGAGTTCGAGACCAGCCTGACCAACACAGTGAAACCCCATCTCTACTAAAAAAAAAAAAAAAAAAAATACAAACACCAGGCACAGTGGCTCACACCTGTAATCCCAGCACTTTGGGAGGCTGAGGCGGGCAGATCACCTGAGGTTGGGAGTTCAAGACCAGCCTGAACAACATGGAGAAACCCTGCCTCTACTAAAAATACAAAATTAGCCAGGCATGTTGGCAGGCGCCTGTAATCCCAGCTACTTGGGAGGCTGAGGCAGAAGAATCACTTGAACCTGGGAGATGGAGATCATGGTGAGCTGAGATCACACCATTGCACTTCAGCCTGGGTAACAAGAGCAAAACTTTATCTCAAAAAAAAAAAAAAAGTGAGATACTTAATACTTATTACTAAGTATTAGAGAAGATGTGTAGAAATCAAAACCCTCATACACAGCTGGTAGGAATATAAAATTGGAAAAAATTTGGCAGTTCCTCAAAAATTTAAACATAGAGTTAACATTTGACCCAGCAATCCAAGTCCTAGGTTTATGTCCAAGAGAAATGAAAACATATGTCTACACAAATCTTTTACTTAAATGTTTATAGCATTATTCATAATACCCAAAAATTGGAAACAACTCAAAAGTCCATCATGAATAGATAAACAAAATATCCATATAATGGAATACTATTCAGCCATAAAATGGAATTATCTA
>NW_012116432.1:6798-8047 GCF_000951035.1 Colobus angolensis palliatus
AAAAAAATTCAAATTTTGGACTGGGTGCAGTGGCTCACATGCCTATCATCCCAGCACTTTGGGAGGCCAAGGTGGGAAGATCACTTGAGCTCAGGAGTTTGAGACCAGCCTGAGCAACATGGTGAAACCCCATCTCTTAATAAGAAAACAAAAAAGAATAAGAAAATAAATTTTTTTTCCCCAGATTTCAGGTTAATGCTCAATCCATATCTCTCTAGAATTCTATACTCCACTGGCTTTAATTCGTCCAAATTGCTTTATTTTCACCCACAACAGGACCATTGCACATGCTGTTCCTGTTCTTTTGAACTTTCTCCCCTTATTTCATACTCCTTTTCCTGGCTTTCCAACCTTATGTCAGATTATAGTTTGAATGTCATCTTCTCTGGGAAACTTTTCAGTTTTCATAGACTTGGTAATTACCCCCACAGAGGGCAAGAATTTGCCCCTTATGTCCTGAAATTCCCCCATCAAAGTACCTATCATGCTTTATGACTATTATTTGTCGATTTCCCTTTATTATAGATGGTAAGTTCCAAAGGGGCAGAAATTGTGTAATGTTTTTCTCACAGTTGTCTCCCTGGTCCTCAGCCTGGCTCAAAGTAGATATTCAATATATAATTTGAAAAACTACTTATTAACATTAGAAAACCCTCAGTCTTCAAGATAATTCATCATACCTTACTTCTAGATGTAGCTATTTTTTTTCTTTTTCCTTTAGAAACTTTCTAGAGAAAGAGGTATGGGAATTGAATGTAATCTAAATTTTTAAAAATCCTCTCAACATTTTCTAGATTTTACCGCAATAAAAATAAAAATGTAAATAAAAATTATGAATATTCATATCATAGGCCCCACCCCCTGCTATCCCAATTCCACAGTTTAAGGTACTCACTTGCTTTCTTATATGCAAAAAAAGTATGATTATACTACTCGCATCCTCAAATGACACTCTGCCTTTTCAGTCACTCCAGGATCCGGTTCCAAAATGGACTTCCTTGTTTTTTGTGGCCTTTTGTGGCTCCTTTCCAGTTTTTATCACAGATTTTGTTTTTCTCTGCTTCCTTCTCTGCTTCCTCTTCTCAGCTAAGCACAGCTTCCTCTGTCATGTTCTATAAACCTGCCACCGTTGATGAGTCTTTTAACGTGCCATCTGATTCAGTTGGCTCTCTCATGATCTCTTAGATTCAACCTCAAATTTTAGTGGCAAACAATTTTTTTTTTTTTTTTTTTTTTGAGACAGAGTCTT
>NW_012116432.1:12337-13584 GCF_000951035.1 Colobus angolensis palliatus
ATTTCATCAGCTATCATTAGCGTTAGTGTATTCTATGTGCTTTCTTAGAACACGATGAGAGTTTTAAAACATTTCATCAGCTATCATTAGCGTTAGTGTATTTTACGTGTGGTCCAAGACAATTTTTCTTCTTCCAAGGTAGCCCAGAGAAGCCAAAAGATTGGACACCCTTGGCTTAGATGGTGGAGTCAAGGGAACTAAAGATATGGCCCCAGAGTGCCAATGCCAAAGGTGAGAGAGAAGAGAAAGCAAAGAAAGCAGGCCTTCAAAGGGGTAGAGGAATGCTCAAAGGTGGAAAGAAATAGGGATAGGATGCTGCCCAAGAGGCAGGGACAAAGAATCAGAGCCAAAGACTGCGGTGAAAATGTGGGAAGGCGATGTCCACGATGTTCGAACGAGTCTGTGGCTGAAGGAAGTAACAGAGTCTGGGTTTCTGGAGGTTTTCATACAGAGAACTGAGATTTAGATTTCGGGCTGAAAAAATATATTTTGGACTCCCAGGGTATTTCAGGATAAGAGTTCGGTAGAGTTCAGTCAGTTTGGCGGAGACAGGTGATCAATCTTGGAAGGAAAATTCGGACGGCTGAGAATTAATTTCAACGGGTTTAGGGTGATTTCGGCAAGGGCTGGCCGGGCTAGGGTCGAGTGTCAGTGAGCGTGAATTTCAGCTCGGGTGGTCCACCCGTCTGGTTTGGGCAGGAATTTCTGTAGGCAGCCAGGCGTATTCAGGCAGCGTTGCGGGTGAAACTGCATGGGATGAGGGTGGATTTCCTTCAGGACTGCGGTGCATTTCAGGCCGGGGTGTAGGTGCCTCACAGCCGCGGCGAGGGAATTCCCTTTAGGATGCGGGGAGGCTGGTCGGGCGGCGCCGGCCAGGGAGGGGAAGTCCAACGGGGGCTCGGAGAGGCTCGGGAGACTCGAACGGAGGGAAGCCGCGTCGCGGCTGCGGAGGCTCGGCCGGCCAGGGGATTTCGGCGACGTTCGGCGCTGCGGCCCCTCCCACCCTGGGGGAACCTGTTGCCGGCGAAACGGGCGGGCGGTGGCGACGATGGAGGAGCCTCCCTCGCCTCTGCCTGGCTGCGCGGCAGCCCTTTCACCTTAGGCACGCTCCGCGGCGCGGCCCCTTCCTCAGCTCCTTCATTTGAAACAAACAGACTACGCCGCAGCCACCCTCAGCCAGGCAACGGCGAGCACGGTCACCTCCCGTGCCGCTTCCGGGAGCGGAGGCGCGGCCCCGCGGCCCGGGG
>NW_012116433.1:0-9008 GCF_000951035.1 Colobus angolensis palliatus
AAAAAAAAAAAAAAAAAAGGCTTTTGTTTTAGTGTACACATAAAAGTATACATAAAATTCATAAACGGAAAATTTATAATTTGTACAAAGTAAACTCACCCATGTGAACACCACCCACACCAAGAATTATAACATGACCAGCTCCCCAGAAGCCTCCCTTATGCTCTCCAGCTATTTACCCTTGCAAAGACAACCACTATGCTGACTTCTAACACCTTAGATTAGCTTCTGCTTCCTTTTTTTTTTTTTTTTTCTGAGAGAGTCTCGCTCTGTTGCCCAGGCTGGAGTGCAGTGGCACGATCTTGGCTCGCTGCAACCTCCACCTCCCGGGTTCAACCAGTTCTCCTGCCTCAGCCTCCTGAGTAATTGAGTAACTGGGATTACAGGCGTGCGCCACCATGTCAGGCTAATTTTTGTATTTGTAGTAGAGACGGGGTTTCACCATGTTGGCCAGGCTGGTCTCCTGACCTCCTGACCTCCAGTGATGAGGCCCACCTCAGCCTCCCAAAGTGCTGGGATTACAGGTGTGAGCCACTGCGCCTGGCCTCTGCTTCTGAACTATATACAAACAGAATCACACAGTATGTATTATGTCTATTTTCTTCCACCCAACTTTAAAAAATTTTTAAATTTACACTTTAAAATTTTTAAAAATTGCATTATATTTCACATACCATAAAATTCATCATTTTAAGGTATACAATTTAGTGGTTTCTAGCATATTCTCAAAGTTGTCCAACCATCACCACTATCTAACTCTAGAACATTCTCATCATCTCATACCTATTAGGAGTCCTTCCCACTCCCCACATCCTCATCCCCCGGCTAATACTAATCCTTCAACTTTGCTGAAGTTGAGTCAGCTGATATTCATCTACAGTAGGGGCCAGCAAACTCTTTATAAGGGCCAGATAATAAATATTTTAGGCTGTGGCCATAGTGTGTCTGTCAGAACTGCTCAGCGCTGCCTAGTAATAGAAACCATAGACAATACATGAACAAATGAGTGTGGCTGTATTCCAATAAAATGTTATTTACAAGAAAAAGCAGATGGCCGGAGGGCCATAGTTTTATCTCATGGTGTTGTGTGTAGCAGTACCGTGTTCATTGCTGTTGTCGAATGAAATTGCATTTTATGAATATACCACAATTTATTAATCCATTCTACTGTTGTTAGATCTGTGGGTGTTTCTAGTTTTTGGCTATCAGAAGCAATGCTGCTATGAACATTCTTATACATGTCTTCTGGCATACATATGCACTCATTTCTATTAGGTAAATAACTAGAACTGCTGAGTCACTCTTACATTACTACACATCTGATTCTGTTCTGTTTGGCCAACAGGAAACATACTAGGTCTATATGGTGGTGCAAAAGTGAAAGAAAACTAAAAATTTACTTACTTCCTACTTTGTATCAGTCATTATGTTTTACAGAAATTACTTCATTTAATCCTTACAACAACCCAATAAAGTGGGATCTAATTACAGACAGGAAACTGAGACTTATGTAAGGTCACAATCAGAACTGCTTGCTCCAAAGCCTGTGCTTCCCCCACAGCTTGCCTATCACATAGAGGAGAACAGAAGAAATAATTCAACCTAAATTTACTGCTCAATAGAAAAACAACAGACATAAGCTCATGTTCTGTAGTTTATAATGTATAAACACACTGTAACAAACCCATTCTACTGAATTAACATGGTTGGTGTTCCCAACATACAAACTGTTCAATGACTGAATGATCTGTTTCAGTTAATATACATTAGTGATTGACACCAGGCTCAAAAGTCTAAATTCTTACTCTGTGAACTTTCTGGTAGATATTATTCTAATTTTCTTTTCTTTTTTTTTTTTTTTTTTGTTGAGACGGAGTCTCGCTCTGTCGCCCAGGCTGGAGTGCAGCGGCCGGATCTCAGCTCACCGCAAGCTACGCCTCCCAGGTTCACGCCATTCTCCTGCCTCAGCCTCCCAAGTAGCTGGGACTACAGGCGCCCACCACCTCGCCCGGCTAGTTTTTTGTATTTTTTTAGTAGAGACAGGGTTTCACTGTGTTAGCCAGGATGGTCTCAATCTCCTGACCCTGTGATCCGCCCGTCTCGGCCTCCCATATTCTAATTTTCAATGATACACTGTTAACTGATCAATTCTATACCAGTGCACTGGGTGTGTATTTGTGTACTGATTATTAGAACAGCTAATTTATACAGCAGTTCCCTTCATTCTTCACCTTCAAATCTAGCTTATCTTTAAAATATTAATATAATACTCTTTTTAAATTTCTATTACCATATTCTTTTCAAGAGAACAAGCTCTAACATGCCAAAAAGCCCAAACTCACAAAGCTAGTGAATATTTTATTTCATGTCAGACATAAAACCTATTACTTCATTTCAACTTCACGTTGAATATTATTTCACAAAGCAGCCAGTCCATGCTTAAAGGTGCTGACCAGCAAGTCTTACCTTGCCATCTGTGGTGGTGTTGATCCTGTAGTGATACACACGTCCCTCGTACCTGAGCGAGATGGACAGCTGCCCAGGGCTACTCTCACTTTCTCGCACCAGGAAGCTGCCATTGATTAGACTGCTGAGCAGATACTCAGCTGCACTGCGTGACACAGGTCCATGGTACCAGGAGTGTTTTTCCAGGCTGTTCACTGGGGTGATGTAGTTGCTTGGCACCCAGCCCTGCCCATTCTTAGAGCGAACTTCACTCCACTCGCCATTCTGGTTGTAACCAAGAACTCGTAGCTTTTCACCTAGCCATAAGGTCATCACAGGATGAAAGAAACGATGTTAAGATTTTATTTCAACTGAAGCAGTGTATCGTCAAACTTTAAACTCATTTAAAAAAAAAAGAATCTGGAATTTTTATGCCAAATTTTTTTTTAAATAATGAAAACAAACTTGGCTGTTCATCATATCCTGATTGCTCTCTTTAACTTTTAGCTTAACCACACAAGCATGGTCAGAAATGGTTTTCTGGCATTTACTATAGGGTTTTAAAAGTCTATACACAACTTAAAAAATATCCTTAGGAAACTCTATGTATGGCAGACAGGTTATTAAAATGGCTGGAAAAGGATACAGTGCTCACTCTTCAAAAGAAGAAAATTCACTTTCCCTGAAAACAGTTTATCAAGGAATGTGTCTTATATATGATTCAATGTTAACAACTATCAAGGATTAGGGATAAGACATGTGAGATACAAAGTGACTTCTAAATTTCACTTGGCACCAAGGCAACAAAACCACTGATGTAAAACAAAAACAAAAACAAAAAATTAACAAACAAACAAAAAAACACGGACCACAGAGTTTTCAGCAAGAAAACTGTTTAGTGGGATGAGGGAATGGGCAGTTAGACTCCCAAAACACAATCCCTTCCAGAATACAAGTTTAAAAATAGCTATAGTTTTCTTATTTCCTTCCTAGTTCCCACAAAGAATGAATCACTCCTTTCCATTCCACACTAAAATCAGTGCGTGGAATGGCAAGCTCACTCTCAAGTTGGAAAGCAAAACCCGAGTCACTCAGTGTATCTTTGCCGTCAACTTCAATGTTCTTAATTTTTCCATCAAAATTGGGAACATCAAGTTCAGACTTCAATATATAACTTGCCCGGATACTTGCAGCACAAATTAGGTTTCTTTGGCAAAACAGAGAAAGTGAAAGACATATCACTAGTGATAAATGTTAATCTAAAGAATCCTTGTAGTGCCTCAGGTTCTTATCTCTAAGAGATGCAACCCTTCCTTATAGTGTTCACATCTACTTCTTCAGTGGCAGAAAGTAGAAGGAAGCGAAGTCAATCAAAAGTACATGGCCACAGCTGAGCGTGGTGTCTCACGCCTGTAATCCCAGCACTTTGGGAGGCTGAGAGGGGCGGATTACCTAAGGTCAGGAGTTCGAGACTAGCCTGGCCAACATGGCGAAACCCTGTTTCTACCAAAAATACAAAAAATTAGCCAGCCGTGGTGGCGCATGCCTATAATCCCAGCTACTTGGGAGGCTGAGGCAGGAGAATCGCTTGAACCCGGGAGGCTGAGGTTGCAGTGAGCTAAGATTGTACCACTGTACTCCAACCTGGGCGACAGAGTGAGACTGCCCCTCCCCCCCAAAAAAAAAAAAAAAAAAGGAAGCACATGGCCAGAAGTATCAGGGAAAAGTTTTTAGGAAAACTCAAAATAATTATCCTTGTAACCATCTGTCCTTTTTTAGTGGCCTTCAGAAATGTTTCCATAGAATAACTTTCTATCAGACACCATCTCACCTTAGACCCATCGATATGAGATAATGAGAAAAAAACATGAGTATACGTACATATATACACCTATGGGTACATAAAATATACAGATAGGAGTCTGGTGTAGCAGTGGATATGCATAAGTGCACAGATAAATAGTAGCCAATCATATTTACAGGAAGAAAAAAAAAGAATCCTGCTGGAAAAACTGAAGAAAACCTGTTGCTCTATAGCTTTTCTCCATTAGTCCACATGAACTAAAAATAAAGCCTGTAACTACTTTGTATATATATCTATATATACATTTTAAAAATACTGTTGCTTCCTTAAAAAGAATTGGTAATGACAGGCTATCATAATTAAGATACAGTCAAAGACCCCAGGATTTTTTGTTTATTGTTCTCTTTTTTTGTCACTTATCAGGAAAATTTTTTTACCCTGGAAGTTTTGACTACCATTGAAAATGACAGGGGGATGACTAGTATGGATTCAAACATTGGCCAAACTGACAGAGCAATCCCAGGAAGAACTTTTTTGTTTATCTTGAAACAGGTCCCCCTCTGTCGCCACGTGGCAGTGCAGCAGCGCAAACACAGCTCACTGTAACCTCAATTTCTCAGGCTCAGGTGATCCTCAGACCTCAGCCCCCCAAGTACCTGGGTCTACAGATGCATGCCACTGCACCCGGCTAATTTTTAAAATTTTGTAAAGACAGGCGTCTCACTACATTGACTAGGCAGGTTTTGAACTCCTGGGCTCAAGCAATCCTCCAGCCTCAACCTCCCAAAGTGCTGAGATTACAGGCATGAGCCACCACGCTTGGCTGGTAGAACTTAAAAAAAAAAAAAAATTCAAGCAAAATATCATTTTCAATCAAAAACTAAAGTGTTGCTTTATTTTTAAAATATATTTTCTTGTCTTTTAAAATAATAAAACAGCTTTAGCATGACATCATTTTAAATTAGTGAGACCCGGATATAAAAATTTGGCATTCTGTGGATTTTAAGAGAAATCACTGTTGGTCATAAGATAAAGGCCAGTCATAACTGATAACTGAGGAATCAACAGTCTTTCTTTATCAATGTTTCCTTGATGACTGGGCTATCTTGAAAAAACAACAGGAAAACGTACCTATGAAAGAATTTCCGAGTCATCACTTCACAAATTTCTCCAGTGAAGAATCAGTAAAGGTAAAATCAAGTATATTGTAGCCCAAAGAGACTACCACACAATATTAACTTTCTGGCTGGGTGTGGCGGCTCACACCTGTAATCCCAGCACTTTGGGAAGCTGAAGCAGGCAGATTACAGGTCAGGAGTTCGAGGCCATCCTGACCAACATGGGAGAAACCCTATCTCTACTAAAAATACAAAAATTAGCTGGGCGTGATGGTGTGCACCTGTAGTCTCAGCTATTCAGGAGGCTGAGGCAGCAGAATAGCTTGAATCCGGGAGGCAGAGCTTGCAGTGAGCCGAGATAGCACCACTGCACTCCAGTCTGGGCAATGGAGTGAGACTCCATCTCAAAGAAAAAAAAAAAAAATTCTTTGATATCTTTTGTTCTATCCTCAAACTTTACATAAAATTTTCCTACGACTGCATAAACACAACTCCTACATACATGACATATATCATCCTGTCCCCAAAACTATCCAAAAGCAGTAAGTAAAACTGACACTAGGAGATAATGCACTTTTACTTTTAATTCTGTTCTATATACAGTTGGCCAGCAAATGCAGCTACCACGAAGGCTAGACTCACTATACACCTATTCTTTTGTTTTTAACTTTTTAAGAGATGGCATCTCGCTCTGTTGCCCAGGCTGGAGTACAGTGGCACCATCTCAGCTCAATGCAACCTCAGCCTCCTGGATTCAAGCAATTCTCCTGCCTCAGCCTCCCGAGTAGCTGGGACTACAGGCACACGCCGCCACACATGGCTAATGTCTTTTGTATTTTAGTACAGACGGGGTTTCACTGTGTTGCCCAGGCTAGTCTCGAATTCCTGAGCTCAGACAATCCAAAAGCCTCGGCTTCCCAAAGTGCTAGATTACAGGCGTGAGCCACTGTGTCTGGCCACACCTATTCTAATTGAACTGTGGCTAAGATAAGCCATGTTGCCAGACCTCACTGCTACTCAGAATGTGGTTTGTGAACTTGACTGTCTATATGTGAGGACTGTTCACTCATTACTAGTCCACAGTGAGATTAAGAACTGCAACCAAACGTAAACCAACTACATCACTAAGCACACTATTTATTATTTAGTTCAGTTTTAACCCTTTGGAGCAAGGCTTTCTGCATGAAGATAGTAGTCTGGTGTTTCACATTCTGGCATAAGCATCTTACCTTGTTGTGGACTATTTCTGAGTAGCACTGGCCTAGACAACATAAATGTCTATTGTTTGTGTTTATATAGATCAGTGAAAGGAATGGTAGGAAAGGTTTATTTGATTTCCATTATAGTAATTCAAGAGAGTGGTAGTTTATTTCCGTGGTAAATTCTTATAAAATGGAACATTAAAAACATGACCAAATAAAATCAACCATTATTGGCCGGGCGCGGTGGCTCAAGCCTGTAATCCCAGCACTTTGGGAGGTTGAGATGGGCGGATCACGAAGTCAGGAGATCGAGACCATCCTGGCTAACACGGTGAAACCCCATCTCTACTAAAAAATACAAAAAACTAGCCGGGCGAGGTGGCGGGCGCCTGTAGTCCCAGCTACTCGGGAGGCTGAGGCAGGAGAATGGCGTAAACCCGGGAGGCGGAGGTTGCAGTGAGCTGAGATCCGGCCACTGCACTCCAGCCTGGGCGACAGAGCGAGACTCCATCTCAAAAAAAAAAAAAAAAAAAAATCAACCATTATTGATTGTGTGTGTGTGTGTGTGTGTGAGAGAGAGAGAGAGGAGAGAGAGAGGGAGAGAGCGAGCAAGCGAGGGCAAGGGCAAAAAAAAGTAACTTTTATGAGAAAGAAATAGGATTATGGGGACATTATCCTTGTGTACCTGAACTGATTTGCTAGTCTGCCTAAGCTTATTCTTGCCTTTTGAATGTATGAAAACCACTGCTGGGAGGCAAAAATGTATTTCAGGATAATTTTTTTTTTTTTTTTTTGAGATGGAGTCTCACTCTGTCACCCAGGCTGGAGTGCAGTGGTGTGATCTCAGCTCACTGCAACTTCTGACTCCTGAGTTCAAGCAATTCTCATGCCTCAGCCTCCCAAGTAGCTGGGACTACAGGCATGTGCTACCACGCCCAACTAATTTTTTTCAGATTTTTATTAGAGACGGGTTTTGCCATGTTGACTAGGCTGGTCTCAAACTCCTGATCTCAGGTGATCCGCCCGCCTCAGTCTCCCAAAGTGCTGGGATTATAGGTGTGAGCCATCAAGCCTGGCCAGGCCCCTTTATCTCTTAATCAATAATGAAAACTGAAAAGTGAAAGGATGTTACATAGAAACCTCACCTTTAGTGATGCTAAGTGTGTTATCACCACTTGCTACAAAATCATAAAGTGCAACGAAGAGATTAGGGTCACTCTCGGTGGCTCCAAGCAAGTTCTCCTTGGAGCTCCACCTGATAGCTTCATTTAGTGCCTGGGGTTCAGCATCACAACCATAGGGACGATGCAAAGCTTCTGAAAGACATAAGAAGGGAAGAGAATTCATGGTGAGTTCAACAGCAAAACATTTGTTTGAATTCAGTATATACACAGTATTTCAGCTGCTGGCTCCAGAGTAGGAAAGAACTGCACAGTATAAAGTGTTATGAAGAATGAGTAAATAGGCACTGTCTCTCCTAAGCATGAGGAAGCAATTTACTTGTTAAAAATGTAACAAGGTAGTCAGAGAAAAGATCACAAAATGAGAGTTTAGCCGTGATTTATATGCACTCACCAAAATCAGACATAAACTAATAGGAAACGCAGTTTTCTCAAAATGGAAAAAAGAATCTCAAAGAGAAATGATTACTAACTTTATAAAACATATAGGATATTTTGTTACAGTGGTGGTTGTAGTTTTAAGGAAAAAATGATTATAAGTTTCTTACAAGTCCACCCAAACTATCCTTATTCCCTTTCTCTCTCCACAGAAAACAAACTGTGGAAAAGACAACAGGGATTATTTTTCAGAATTAGGTAATATTGTATAAATTCAGGCCCTCTAAGTATAGAAAAAATTATTTAAAAAGTGCTTTTAGAAAAATAATCTTGTTTTGGCCAACATGGCAAAAAATAATCTTCTTTTGTTTTTTTTTAAAAAAAAGAAACATGACAGCACCCAGCCTGAATCACATTTTTAAACATTATTTTGTTTACTTGAGCGGTGATTTTTTTGTAAATATCAGTAACTTAATTGAACAGCCTAGAAAATATCACTATCATTGGGCATTTATTGAGTTTCTATTCAATGTGGTCCAAGCCTTTCATGACCTGTTTTTTCAAGACTTTACAGTTTCTAAATTTATTTATAGTACATAGCACAGGTGATCCCTATACCATCTTAAAGATCACCTGTTTCTCACAGCCCAGATCGATTACACAAAAAACACAGTTTTTCCAGTATCGATTTTCTTGATCAGACTGTTTTTAGTACCTGTCTACAAAGGCAAACTATCCAAATGTCTATGTCATATAACATTTTTATGTCTCTCTTCCTCCACTTACTATTATTATTATGATTATTATTATTTCTGAGATGGAGTTTCGCTTTTGTTGCCCAGGCTGGAGTGCAATGGCATTATCTCGGCTCACTGAAACC
>NW_012116433.1:9293-29985 GCF_000951035.1 Colobus angolensis palliatus
CTCCCAGGTTCAAACAATTCTATTGCCTCAGCCTCCCGAGTAGCTGGGATTACAGGTGCATGCCACCAAGCCCAGCTAAGTATTGTATTTTTAGTAGAGACAAGATTTCACCATGTGGGCCAGGCTGGTCTTGAACCTGACCTTGTGATCCTCCTGCATTGGCCTCCCAAAGTGCTGGGATTACAGGCGTGAGCCACTACACCCAGCCAGGCCCACTTATTTTTAATATAAAAAGAGTTTCATCATATATGAAAGGAAAAAACTTGAATTTGTGGTTCCATTTATTTTCAGATCCATTCCCTGTTCTCCATCTCTACTGCCAATGCCTTAGTTCAAATCCACAACATCTCAACATCTCTCACCTGGACTACTGCCTCCAGTCTTGTCTCCCTCAAATCCATCCTCCACACAGCTGGCAAAGTGATCTATTTAAGAAAAAAATTGACCACGTCACTTTTCTTAAGCTTCTTCAATAGTTTAACATCAAGCTAAAGTCTCCTTTTCATGGCCTTCAAAGGCCTTTCATGATCAGATCTCTACCTACTCCTCCAGCTTTGCCTCTCCCCACTCCATACCTCAGATTGTAAACTTTAATATACACCATGTTGCTTCTCACCTTCTGGCTTTGCTTCACACAGTCCAGACTAACTGGAATGGGTTCTCACCCCACTTTTCTTTTGACTGGTTGATTTCTACTTGTAATACTCAGCTCCAATTTATAGTAGTTCCCCTTATCCATGAGGAATATGTTCCAAGACCCACAGTGGATGATTAAAATCAGGATAGTACCAAACTCACTGTATACTATGTTTTTCCTATACATACATAACCATGATACAACTTAATTTATAAATTAGGCTCAGTAAGAGATCAACAATAATAAAATAGAACAATTATAACAATATATTGTAATAAAATGTATGTGAATGTGGCATCTCTCTTTTTCCCTCAAAATATCTTTATACTTGCAGACTGGGGTGGAATGCCAGTAACTGAAACTGCATAAGGCAAAACTGTGGATAATGGGGGATACTGCACCTTCCCTCTGTGATGTCAAAAGCATCACAGTTGCTGCCTTAATACTCTATCTTTATCTCTATATTAATAATACATTCTACGTATGTTTGTTTCCCAAACACCTTAACATGCTCCTTGTATCTGGAATGGTATTCTTTTCCTACCAAGAGTTACATAATATGTGTTTAATAACTGTTAGCTAAACAAATGCCCAAATTACATAAACATATAAGTGACAGGAAACAAGATGTATCTTAATCTTAAAATCACATCAAACAATGCTTTAAAATTGGCTTTGGCCAGGCACGGTGGCTCAGGCCTATAATCCCAGCACTTTGGGAGACCGGGGAGAGGGGGTGGATCACCTGAGGTCAGGAGTTTGAGACCAGCCTGACCAACATCGTGAAAAACCCCATCTCTACTAAAAATAGAAAAATTAGCCAGGCCTGGTGGCACATGCCTATAATTCCAGCTACCTGGAAGGGTGAGGCAGGAGAACTGCTTGAGCCTGGGAGGTGGAGGTTACAGTGAGCTGAGACGGCCACCGTACTCCAGCCTGGGTAACAGAGTGAAACCCTGTCTTAAAAAAAAAAAAAAAAAAAAAAAGGCTTCATAACTTCTACATGATAAACACACAGAAATTCCTGTTGTAGTTTGGCTCTGTAATTCTCTAAACAGTTTCAGAGTTTCATATTCCCTTCTCTCAAAAAGAATATATATTTAAAATTCCAGTTAATTCAATTTTGTTTTACATTAAGAATACTATGATAAACTTAAAGAAATGTTCTGACATCATGAAGAGTTAAAGTAGTTATGTTGCTCCTTATTTAAATACAGAATTACAGTGAATGGGAACAGCTGTATTCTATACCAAGATAGCCAATTTGGGATGATCAAATCAACAAAAATCCATATTGCAAAAAACATTCTTCAAACTGGTTGCATATATCATATATATCTTTATTCCAATGCAAAAACTATCTACTCTAGCAGAATTTCCACCGGGCTATACAATGCCAATCCTTTATTAAATGAAAAAAATGCCAAGAAAGTACAGAAAATATCCATATTTATTAGCATCCATTACTGAACACTCCATAATCCACACTTAAAATATACATATATATATATATATTTTTTTGCCAGTGACACTGGTAACACATTACAATGTTTTATAAATATTCTGTTTAATGATCATCAAACAGTTTAAGTATATTTAATTCTTTGTAGCACAGGAAAAGTTCCCCTTGTTTGAAATTATAAGATAAAAACTCAACGGTAAAAAGAACTTTGGTACTATCAATAACCAAGTTAGAGATAGTAATAAGCAGAAGCCAAATAGTAATAAGCAGGACAAAACCAGCAAATGTCATATAGTTATACCTTACTTTGTGAAACTCAGTATATTAAAGTTTACAAAACAGCAATTTGATCACCCAGAGGGTGAAGATGGTGATGCAATATTGAGCAGCTTCCTGGGCTCACACAACCAGGAGCTGACCAAGAACCGGATTCCCACAGTGGACATAAGGGGTGCCATGGGCACTGTGGGGCTGGTGTGAGTCACTGACTGGAGGCCAATTCTGGACAGGGTGCCTTACATCAACAGCAAGTTTAAGAAGGATGATTAATTAAACTGACGCCTCCACGAACCCCTCTGGTGTCAGGTGGTGCCAGCTCCTCCCATGTCAGCGCCTGCTGCATCTGGAACAGCCCAAGCTCTCAGGATGGACACTCACGGAATCCACAGTGCAACTTAAGATTTCTTGTATTTCTGAAAACAGCTGGGGTGTTTTAAGCACACAGCATTAAACCTCACTATGAAACCTGCCCCCTGCCTGGATATTAGTCATGCTGATAATTCAGTTACTTTGAATACAGCCCTGCAGAATGACCCAGGGGGCTTTACAAGCTCCAATATGTTGCCAGTTTAGGAGAGTTTTCCAACGGTTGTCAGATATTGTTTAATTATTATTATTATTATTATTATTATTATTATTGAGACAAGGTCTCGCCATGTTGTCCAGGCTGGTCTCAAACTCCTGAGCTCAAGCGATCCACCTGTCTCAGCCTCCCAAAGTACTGGGATTACAAGCACCAGCCACCACGCCCGGCCTGTTTAATTATTTTAAATGTTTATTGGGGAAAAAGAAGCCCCTAGTAATTTGAGTGACTACCACATGGAAGGCACTGTGCTGGGCTTCAGCGTATAAAGATGAGAAATCACTAAAAACACCATTGGGACTCAATATGCAAAACTATCATCCATGCTTCCCTCCAAATTTGTTTCTCTCATAGAAGTCCTTATTTCACTTAATGGCAATTCCATCTTTTCAAATGTTGAGGCCAAAAGCATGGAATCCTTTATGTCTCCTTTCTTGCTCTCACATACGACATCCAATCCACTCAGAAATTCTATTGGCACTGCCTTCAAAAATACATCCAGAATCTAACCACTTCTCATTCAGTACCACTTCATGACTACCATCATCTAGATAAGGGGTCCCCAACCCCTGGGCCACAGACAGGTATTGGTCTGTGGCCTGTTAGGAACAGGGTCACACAGCAGCAAGTGAGCAGTGGGCCAGCAAGCATTACCACCTGAGCTGCACCTCCCGGCAGATTAGTGGAGACATTTGATTCTCACAGAAGCCGAAACCTACTGTGAACTGCTCATGCAAGGCATCTAGGTTGAATGCTCCTTAGGATAATCTAATGCCTGATGATCTGAGGTGGAACAGTTTCATGTGAAACCACTGCTCCCCACCCCGGTCTGTGAAAAAACTGACTTCCATGAAACTGGTCCCTGGTGCCAAAAAAGGTTGGAACCACTGAGGAGATTATTTCACTAGACTCCTGATTTTCATGCTTCCATGCTTGTTTCCTACTGTTTATTCTCAACATACCAGCCATCTATCAGAGCATAAGTCAGAATGCTACTCTTCCGTTCAAAACTCTTCAAAGGCTCCCCATTTTACAGTAAAAGCTAAAATCCTTAAAGGGCCTGCAAAGTCCTTCACAACTGGTCTTCCCCAGCATCTCCTGCTACTATTCCTCTACCTCATTCTGGCCACTGACATCAATGCTATTGCTTGAACAAAGCAGGCACACTTCTGCCTCAGGACCTTTGCACTGGCTTTTCCTTCTGCCTAAAACGCTCTTCCTCATGACATTTCACCAAATGTTACCTTCTTGTTATGGCATTCTCTGATTATTCTGTTTTAAAGTACATCTATTCTTGATAACACTCTCACATCCCCCACTGACTCCTTTCCTGATTTATTTTACCTCCATACCTCTTATTACCACCAAACATATTATATAATTTACTTATTTATTATTATATTCATGGATCTAAGTCTCCCTGCTAAAATGTAAGTTTTATGAGGACTAGGATTTTTGTCTGTTTTGTTCACTGAACAGTGACTCCAGAACAGTGCCTACATATAACAGGCTCTCAAAAAAGATCTGCTGAATGAATGAACTATGTAAACGTACTCACTCACAGAGGACACTCTGAAAGGACAGAATATAAAACAAAACTCTAGAGTCAGGCAAGGTTTCAGACTTAAAATTAGATAAACATTTAAACTGGATGAACTCAGGCCAGGCACAGCAGCTCATGCCTATAAACTCAGCACTTTGAGAAGCCAAGGCAGGAGGATCGCTTGAGGCCAGGAGTTCAAGACCAGCTGGGCAACATCATGAGACTTCATCACTATAAAAAATTTAAAAATTGGGCCAGGTATGGTGACTCGCACCTGTAATCCCAGCACTTTGGGAGGCCGAGGTGGATCACCTGGGGTCATGAGTTCGAAACCAGCCTGGCCAACATGGCAAAACCCTGACTGGGCGTGGTGACAGGAGCCTGTAATCCCAACTACTCGGGAGGCTGAGGCAGGAGAATTGCTTGAACCCGGGAGGCGGAGGTTGCAGTGACCTGAGATCAGACTGCTGCACTCCAACTTGGGTGACAAAGCAAGACTCAGTCCCAAAAAAAGGAAAAAAAAAAACATTAAATATTGGCTGGGCATACTGGCACACAACTGTAGTCCCAGCTACCCAGGAGGCTGAGGTAGGATTGCATGAGCCTGGGAGGTTGAGGCTGCAGTGAGCCAAGATCACACATTGCACTCCGATCTGGGCAACGGAACAAAACCCTGCTTTTAAAAAAAAATTAGATTAATAGGAATTCTGCACTGAGAGTGACAAACTGTCAATACTCAAGGACATGTTTATAATAAGGGGGAACTCTGAATCCAAAAGATGACTCTTAAAGACAAGTCAACTTCCTGAAAGTTGTGTTATCTGACAAAAGGAGAAAACAGAATGAGATCTACAGCACAATTTTATGTAAATTTAAGAGATATATACAGGCCAAACAATATTATATTTCTGAAATATGCAAAGTAATAACTAAGTAATTTTTGAGGCCAAAGTACTAAAAGAACCACAACGTAGAAAATAATCCTTTTTATTCCCCATTTCCCTTCTTCCCATCTCTGGTTTTACAGTCTTTTGGGTTGAGTCAAAAGATCTTATTTCCTTCCTTTCTTCCTTCTTCCCACTCCTCTTTTGTTCTCAAATAACTTAGGGTCAATTTCCTGCACAATCTGTCTGCACAGGATATCCACTTAAACACCATTCTACCCATTAGCACCAAACAAAAGGAAAACTTTTCCAAAGAGAAAAACATCCTAACATTTTTCTGAAGCTAAGAAGGAACATATTTTGAATCATAAAGAGTAAAGAAACTAAATGAGGGGGAACAAGGGATAAAGGTAAAAACAAAAGAAAACAAAAGCCTGTAGGAAGAGCAAGTAAATGTCACAGTGTTACCCAGTAGCTATAGTCTATGTCACTTTCTTCATTGATTAAGACAGACATGCCTGGATGATTCAGATGTACTGTACACACCCAAATGCAAGTGTGTGGGCTGGGAATGGTTTATTTTTGAACAAAATGAAATGACTACTATAAATTAGGTAACTTAGATACCAAGCTAACTGATCTTCCATTATTCACGGCTATAGAGGTAGATCAGAGACTTAAGATGGGATAAGAGAAGACTGATTTTCACTCATGTAAAGAACCTAGGTAACAGAAATATATTATCACAATTAAGAAAAGACATTTTTTTTTCTATTGCTACATTTGCAGGCTACAACAAAAATAAAGCAAAACAGAATAGCCACTTGTACAAAGTAAATTATCATGATTAAAAAAGTTAAAACCCAAAATAATAAAACTCAAACTGAGAAAATTCCTAAGCTTAATGTTTAATTGTATTAAAAACACTTTTCACCAATTAGTCATTCAATAACTTTTATCAGCTTAATTAGAAATTTGTCAGGTAGTAATTGGATAAATTAATATTAAAAATTTTCAGTTTAGGCATTTTCAAGTATTTTATAAACATTTATCTTGCCAGAATTCTATTTTATCTGACTGTATATTCTCTAAGAAGCTAATAAGTTTTAATAACTTCTTTTAAAAATTATGTAAGGTAAATTATTCAACAGTTTTCAATATAGCTTAAGTTCTTCACATCTGTATCTTACTATTACAAAATATTACATATTATCCATATATTCTTCCATTCAGTAAGTATTTATTGAGATCCTACTATGAGATATTCCCCCAAGAAACCACACAAACTTTCAATGACCAAGAATGAAGACAAAAAATAGTAGTAGGTAAGATGAATTTTTTGAAATCTTCATTCACTCTTGATTAATGTGGTTATCAAGCCTCCCCGAAACTATCAACTCTGAACCATACCTGTCATGTCGGGTAGAGCAGACTCTGAGGCCTCAGTGCACAGGCAGCAAAGTGAAGTGTCCTGATCTCTGCCATAACTATTAGGTGGAAGGAGAACTGTCCCAAGGACCATACCTCCGCCCAGAAGCACAAAACTTAAACTGTTCTGTGTAAAGAGGAAGTCTTAGAATTCCATTCTCTGACAAGCAATACCACATGCATGTGACATTTACTCATGTACTCAGTGGCCAGAGGGAACCAATAAAATGGTAGAGCATTCACAGTTCCCAAAGTGGGTGGAGAGTGACCTAAAGGAACATTTCCAGTAATCCACAAAAGACTGAGTCAGAATGGAGTTACTTCAAAATCTCTGGAAATACTTTTAAAATAGAAGTAAAATAAAAACCAACACACATATGTACAACAAACAGCCTAATAATAAAATAATGTAGAAATTAATATATCTCTCTTTTATAGGGAGATGATGAGGTGAGATTATAGAGAAAAGTTTCCTTGGAGAAAACCTGTTTACAATAAAACACGAAATACACTTTTAAAAGAAAGGAAACGCCTAACAAGACTCATCTTTTACATCACTTAAATAGTTCAAGAAACCACAAAGCCGAAGTCAAAGAAATAGCTGTGATCTGATTCACAAGCACAGAAGCCAAGAAATAACTGCTTTTGCTAATAATTTGGCTCTACAGTGTAATAAAGGTTAAAAACATAGCAATACAGTGTTGAAAACTTTTGAGTGTTAAAAGTTTGTTTATTTATTTATTTTTAGGTTTTTTGTTTTGTTTTGTTTTGTTTTTGAGAGAGAGTCTTGCTCTGTCGCCCAGGCTGGAGTGCAGTGGCGCGATCTCGGCTCACTGCAACCTCCACCTCCTGGGTTCAAGTAATTCTCCTGCCTCAGCTTCCCAGGTAGCTGGGATTACAGGTGCCTGCCACCACGCCCAGTTAATTTTTTGTAATTTTAGAAGAGACGGGGTTTCACTATGTTGGCCAGGCTGGTCTCAAACTCCTGACCTCGTGATCCCCCTGCCTCAGCCTCCCAAAGTGCTGGGATTACAGGCGTGAGCCACCGTGCCCAGCCTGAGTGTTAAAAGTTTTTAAAGTAAAAAGTCCAATCTTTGTTAATAAACAGGAACAAAGTTAAATAAAATTTAAAAACCTAAAAATGATAGTACTTGTGAGAATTAAACTAGCAAAACCTACAAATAATAGATGACTTTAATGTATGATCTACATAAATAACATTAAAGAGTGTTTGTAGGCCGGGCACAGTGGCTCACGTCTGTACTCCGGCACTTTGGGAGTCGGAGGCGGGTGGATCACGAGGTCAGGAGATCCAGACCATCCTGGCTAACACGGTGAAACCCTGTCTCTACTAAAAATACAAAAAATCAGCCGGGCATGGTGGTGGGCACCTGTAGTCCCAGCTACTCGGGAGGCTGAGGCAGGAGAATGGCGTGAACCCAGCAGGTGGAGCTTGCAGTGAGTCGAGATCACGCCACTGCACTATCTGGGCGACAGTGTGAGACTCCATCTCAAAAAAAGAGTGTTTAACTGTGTAACTGAGAACTCATTCACTCAATAAATATTTATTAAACACCTAATATGTACCAGCCCGTTCTAGGTCAATAAAAGTAACAGGGTAAGATAATAGGATGACAGGACTGAAACAGCCTTAGAGAAAATTGAAAAATAAAATGGTAACTTAACCTTATTAGAGAAAGAATAACTTTAATGTAGGTAATTATTAACTATTTAAAATAATAAAGCTTATGTTTTCAATAAAATTATCCTTTATAAAGCCAGTACTTTCAACATCAAGGGACAAATAAAGAGTTACATGACTAAAGGTAACCACAATTATGACTAAGAATTTCAAATACCAGATTGAATATCTCATTCTCCAGATTATAGAAAAAAATGTATGGGAAAGGACCTTCAACATCCATATGTAGACTCTATACTATATGATTTACTACTGAATCAACGAATCTTCTATTTAAATTACCAATAATTAGTAGTTACATTTTCAATTACTTATATCATAATTTGGAATAAAGAGGAGATAAATGGACAAACAAAAGGTGGCCTATACATATAATGAAATATTATTTAGCCATAAAAAGAATGAAATTTTGATATATGCTACAATGTAGATGGGCCTTGAAAATATGATGCTAAGTTAAATAAGCAAGACATATCAAGGCAAATATTATATAATTCTACTTACATGAAACATTTAGAATTTCTCTAGTTCTGGAGTCTAGTTCTGCAAACGGGCAGCTACGTAACATTATGAATATATTTAATCCTACTGGACTGTACATCTAGGAATAGTTAAAATAGTAAATTCTGTGATACTTTGTCATAACTAAAAATTAAAATTATTAAGGTCTCCAAAGACCTTTTGTTTGTTATAGCTATCAGTATTTACCATATTTGAAATTAAACCTGAAATTTTTACTGAGAAATTTGAATATATATTAATTCTAAAATAACAATAAACCCATTACGTTAATAACATATTTTTACTTAAAAATAAGTACTTTTCAAAAGAGAATTAAGAGTTTTTTCAAATCTCTAATAGGTTGAGGTAGGAAAGTGCATTACTTTAATGAACGTGACAAACTAAGGCCAGAAGCAAAAGAAGAATCTAAGCAAAGATGAGGACGAGTGGGGGCATTCTGAGTAGAGAATGTAGCAAGTGCAGTGCAAAAACCCTGAGACAGGAAAAGAACCCGGTAGGTACAGGAAATAAGAAGTGTGGCTACTGTTAAGGAAGTCACAAGATGAGCATGAAACAAAGTAAGGTAGACAGGGGCTGGCCAAATCAAGTGCTTAAGGATTTAGGATTCTATTCCAAGTACAATGGAAATCCAGTGACCAGTTTTAAGCAGGGTGGCCACATGGTCTGATCTTTTTTTTTTTTTTTTGGACAGGGTCTTGCTCTGTCTCCCAGGCTGGAGTACAGTGGCATGATCTTGGCTCACTGCACTCTCCGCCTCCCAGGTTCAAGTGATTATCCTGCCTCAGCCTCCTGAGTAGCTGGGATTACAAGGTGTGCACCACCATGCCCGGCTAATTTTTGTATTTTTTGTAGAGACGAGGTTTTGCCATGTTGGCCAGGCTGCTGATTTCCATTTTTTAAAAGACCATTATTACATGAAAAAAAAAATGAATTACATTGAGAACCAAATGAGAAGCAGAAAACTGCAGAAGTTCAGCAATGGGATCATGTCGGCTAAGAATAGGATGGTGGCAGTGGAGACAAAGAAAAGTGGAAGAACTTAACGATATGGTTTGAAGAGGGAATCAATGGGGCTTAAAGATTACTTGGATATAACCTAAGAGAGGAAGAAAAAATAAACAAAGGCTGCCAGGTTTTAGGCTTTACTGTAACTGGGTAGATGGCCACGTAATTCACTCAGAAGCAGCAGTAGTACAGGTTGAGTATACCTTATCCAAAATGCTTGAGACCTGAAGTGTTTCAGGTTTTAAATTTTTTCAGATTTTGGAATATTTGCATATATATAATGAGATATCTTGGGTTTGAGACCCAAGTGATACGGTTTGGCTGTGTCCCTACCCAAAATCTCATGTTGAATTGTAATCCCCATAAATCCCTACGTGTCAAGGGCGGGACCAGGCGTAGGTAATCGGATCATGGGGGCATTTTTCCCCATGCTGTTCTCGTGATAGTGAGTCTCACAAGATGTTATGATTTTATAAACATCTGGCATTTCTTCTGCTTGTACTCACTCCATCCTGCCACCCTGTGAGGAAGGTGCCTGCTCCTCCTTTGCCTTCTGCCATGAGGAAAAAGGAAAGGAAAAAGATGTATCACCCCAAAATATGTCCCTGACATAAAAATTATTTTTGAGCCTAAAGCAATGAATAGGGGAAAATCTCTCCATATCCTCTTGCTTTTCTATCTAAAGACAGGATACAAATTCTCCTTTACTGGTGACAACTATAGACTCTTATCAGCCCAGAGATGGCCTGTAGTGAGCCGAGATCACGCCACTGCACTCCAGCCCACATGACAGAGCCAGATCCTGTCTTTAAAAAAAAAAAAAAAAGTAAAAAAAGTAGGCAAAGATCATGAACAGACATTTTCCAAAAGATGACATATAGGTGGCTTATAAACATATGAATAAATGGTCAAATCACTAATCAAAGAAATGCAAATTAAAACCACAGTAAGATATAATCTTGCACCAGTCAGAATGGCCATTATTTAAAAAAACAAAACAAAACAAAAAAAAACAATGTTTTTTTTTTGGCAAGGATGCACAGAAAAGGGAACACTTATTTACTGTTGGTGGAAATGTAAGTTAGCACAACCTCTATGGAAAATATAGAGATTTCTCAAAGAACTACAAGTAGAACTATACTTCCAGCAATCCCACTACTGGGTATCTACCCAAAGGAAAAGAAATCATTCTATCAAAAAGACACTTGCACTCCCATGTATTTATTGCAGCACTATTCACAATAGCAAAATCATGGAATTAACCTAAGTGCTCATCAATAGATGACTGGATTTTTAAAAATATGGTACAGATATACCTCGGAATACTATTTAGCCATAAAGAAGCATAAAATCATGTATTTTGCAGCAACACGGTTGGAACTGGAGGTCATTATCCTAAGTGAAATGACTCAAAAACAGAAAGCCAAAAACCCTATGTTCTCATTGTAAGTGGGAGCTAAACAATGGGTACACATGGACCTACAGAATGGAATAATATATTTTGGAGACTGCAAAAGGCAGAATACTACCTATTGGGTCCCATGTCATGTATGCTATTCAGGTGATGGTTATACTAGAAGCCCAGACTTCACCACTAGACAATATGCCCATGGAAGAACTGCACTTGTACCCTCCAAATCTATAAACTTTTTTAAAAAAAGCAATAGAGGGGCCTCAACTTTTGCAAGACTAACTCTCTTTAGGTTAGTCAATAATAGTATAAGTACATGTTGTTTTATTATTCTTTGCTTTACTGTGCTTTGCAGATGCTGTGTTTTTCACAAATTGAAGGTTTGTGGCAACCCTGCATTGAGCAAGTCTATCAGCACCATTTTTCTTTTCTTTTTTCATTTTTTTTGAGACAAAGTCTCACTCTATTGCCCAGGCTGGAGTGTAGTGGAGTGATCTCAGCTCACTGCAACCTCCACCTCTCAGGTTCAAGCAATCCTCCAGCCTTAGCCTCCTGAGTAGCTGGCACCACATGCCTGTGCCACCACCCCCGGCTAATTTTTGTATTTTTTGTAGAGAAGTGGTTTCACCATGTTCGAGACCAGGCTGGTCTCAAACTCCTAGCTCAAAGCAATCTGCCCACTTCGGCCTCCCAAAGTGCTGGTATTACAGGTGTGAACCATCACACCTGGCCAGCACCATTTTTCCATCAAGTGCTCACTTCATGTTTCTGTGTCACCTTGTGGTAATTCTCACAATATTTCAAACTTTTTCATTGTTATCATATTTATTATGGTGATCTGTGATCAGCGACCTTTGACTACTGTCATTGTTTTGGGGTGCCACAAACTGTGCCATATGAGACAGCAAAATTAATCATGACCACTCCACTGCTCAGCTGTTTCCCTGTCTCACTCCCTCTCCTCAAGCCTCCCTACTCCCTGAGACACAACAATATTAAAATTAGGCCCAAACTGGGTGCAGTGGTTCACACTTGTAATCTCAGTACTTTGGGAGGCTGAGGTGGACGGATCACGAGATCAGGAGTTTGAGACCAGCCTGGCCAACATGGTGAAACCCCGTTTCTACTGAAAATACAAAAATGAGCTGGGCGTGGTGGTGCATACCTGTAATTCCAGCTACTCAGGAGGCTGAGGCAGTAGAATTGCTTGAACCTAGGAGGCAGAGGTTGCAGTGAGCTGAGATCACTGCACCGCACTCCAACCTAGGCAACAGAGCAAGACTCCGTCTTGGAAAAAAAAAAAAAGTAAAAAAGAAAAGAAATTAGACCATTTTATAATGGCCTCTAAGTGTTCCGGTGAAAGGAAGAGTTGCATGTCTCTAACTTTAAACCAAAAAGTAGAAAGGAATAAGTTCAGTGGGCAAGAATGTCAAAAGCTTGAGAGAGACTAAAAAACGATGTCTCTCATACAAGTTAGCCAAGTTGTGAATGCAAAGGAAAAGTTCCTGAAGAAAATTAAAAGTGCTACTCTAGTAAACCCAAACATGTTAAGAAAGTGAAACAACAGCCTTATTGCTGATAATGGAGAAAATCTGAGTGGTCTGCAAACCAGCCACAATATTCCCTTAAACCAAAGCCTAATCCAAAGCAAAGCCCCAACTCTCTTCAATTCTGTGAAGGCTGAGAGAGGTAAGGAAGCTGCAGAAGAAAAGTTTGAAGATAGCAGAGGTTGTTTTATGAGATTTGAGGAAAAGAAGCCATCTCCTTAACATAAAAGTCCAAGGTGAAGCAGCAAGTGCTGATTTAGAAGCTGCCGCAAATAAGAAAATCTAGCTAAGATCACTGATGAATGTGGCCACACTAAACTACAGATTTTCAGTGTAGATGAAACATCCTTCAATTGGGATAAGATGACATGTAGGACTTTCATAGCTAGAGAGGAGAATGTCTAGCTTCAAAGGACAGGTTGATTCTCTGGTTGGGGTGAATGTTGCTGGTGACTTTAAACTGAAGTCAATGCTCATTTACCATTTTGAAAATCCTAGGATCTTTAAGAGTTACACTAAATCTACTCCACTTACGCTCTATAAATGGAACAACGAAGCCTGGATAAGAGCACATCCATGTACAGCATGGTTTAGTGAATATTTTAAGCCCACTGTTGAGACCTATAGCTTAGAATAAAAAAGATTCCTTTCCAAATATTACTGCTCATTGATAATGCACTTGGTCACCTGGCACATTTAATGAAACGTTGTTTTCATGCCTGTGAACATGACATCCATTCTGCAGTCCATAAATCAAGGAGTAATTTCAACTTTCAAGTCTTATTACTTAGGAAATACATTTTGGGCCAGGCATGGTGTCTCATGCCTGCAATCCCAGTACTTTGGGAGGCTGGGGTGGGAGGGCTGCTTTAGGCCAGGAGTTCAAGACCAGCTTGGGCAACATAATGAGACCGCATCTACATCAAAAAAAAAAAAAAAAATTTTTTTTTCTTTAAATTATCCAGGCATGGTGGCGCATACCTGTAGTCCCAACTATTAGGGAGGCTGAGGTGGGAGGATCACTTGAGTCCAGGAGGTCAAAACTGCAGTGAGCCATGGCACACTACACTCCAGCCTGGACAGCAAAGCAAGATCCCACCTCAAAAACGAAACAAGACATTTTGTACAGTAATAGCTGCCATAATGAGTTCTCTGATGGATCTGTTAAAATAAATTGAGAATCTTTTAGAAAGGATCTACCATTCTAGATGCCATTAAGAGCATTCATCATTCATGGGAAGAGGTCAAAATAGCAACATTAAGAGGAGTTTGGAATAAGTTGATTCCAATCCTCATGCATAACTTTGAGGAGTTCAAGACTCCAGGGGAGAAAGTAATTGCAGATGTGGTGGAAAAAGCAAGAGAACTAGAATTACAAGTGGAGTCTGAAGATGTGACTCAATTGTTGCAATCTCATGACAAAACCTGTACGGATGAGGAGTGGCTTCTTATGAGTGGGCAGAGAAAGTGGTTTCATGAGATGGAATCTACTCCTGGTGAAGATGCTGGGAATACTGTTGAATTATGACAAAGAATTTAGACTATTACATAAACTTAGTTCACAGCAGCAGGATTTGAGAGGATTGACTCTAATTTTCAAAGAAGTTCTACTGTAGGTAAAATGCTATCAAAAAGCACTGCATTCTACAGAGAAATCTTTCATGAAAGGAAGTGTCAATGGATTTGGTAAACTTCATTGTTGTCTTATTTTAAGAAATTGCCACAGCCACCCCAACTTCCCAACTTTCAGCAACCACCACCCCGATCTCAGCAGCCATCAATGTTGGGGCCAGGCCTTGCACCAAAAAAACAACTTGCTAAAGTCTCAGATGATCATCAGCATTTTTTAGCAATAAAGTATTTTTTAATTAAGGCATGTCCTTTCTTAACAGACATAATGCTAATTACATACTTGGTAGACCACAGTATAGCACAAACACGACTTTTATATGCACTGGGAAACAAAAACAAAAATTGTTTGACTCATTTTATGGTGATACTCACTTCACTGCAGTGGTGTGAAACCAAACTTGCAATATCTCCAAGGTATGACTATAGTTAAAGAGGATAGTTCCCTACCTCTCATACACTCACATTCACAAAAAATCAAGATGGTGTTTTAATCACAACTATGCTTATTCTCCCCCTCTGTGTATTCAAATCCTGTATTTCTTTCAAGGTATAGTTTCAGTTCCTAGATTCTCCGTGAACCTGACCTCTGGTCATTTTAGATCAAGTAATCTCTTCCTTTGCCTAAGCTCAAACCACTCATTGCCTAAAATAGCAATTGTTATACTAATATGGGACATCCTCTATGCTATATTTACTATAATTTATACACCCTGTTTTTATGTATTTTTTCTCAAGTTTCTATAGGTACAGAATGAATGCTTCCAATGAAGTCAGCAAAGTGCTTTGCTAATAATTGACAAAAAAAGGATTAACTCATTTTAAAAATTCAGTACGTATGAGACTTCTTGCCACAAAAAGTAAAAGCTATAACAGCACTTTTCTCTTTTTCTATATCAATGTTTCTCAACTTTTTTTTTTCATAACCATTACTCCATGGAATAAAATTAAATTTAAATATAATTCATTGATTTTAATTCAATTTCTCCCTAACGAGAAATTAAATGCTGAAACGATAAAATTTTTTAGTGTAGCATTGAGCTTTGGAGGATCACAAACCATTGTAAATATCTAAGTTGTTATCACCCCCGCTGAAAATGCATGCTCTATACCTATCCAAACCATACACCTGAAGGTTCAAACAGGATGCACTTGCTCCTGGTAGAGTAGGAGCCTTTTCTGATTATATAACCATAGATATATCAACCTACTGGATTCTAAGTCTTCTATTACAGATAAAGGAAGAGCACATTTTTCTAAGCAGAAAAAAACAACATAAACAAAGACATGGTGGGGAAAGGTAGTCCAAATTCAAGGCCAGATCAAGATGTGGAAACCTGGGTAGGCTAATAATTAATACTTCTTCAAACCAATACCAATGTGTGTTCAACATTTACTCAGGGAGAAGCCTGAAGTTTACACTATACCTCTGCTCCGGTCCTGAAGAATTCACCTCTGTCCCTAACTTGGAGTCTTGACTCAGCTGAAATCCCTGCAGTTAATCAGAATTACTGACCTCAAGTGTCAGTTTGGCATGTCTTTTGGTGGTCTCACACACTAGCCCAAACTGCTTATGAAAATATTTCCCAAAGCTACATAAAATACTTTCTCTGAGAGTATTTTTAGTAAACCATTTCTTCATCTTGTTACATTTCCTGTGAACCTTCAGAAACGAACTCCCTGAAGAGGAGCTCAGGTGGTATATTCCTTAATCCAGCTCACTGAGTTTTTTGCATGATGAATTTGGCCTGATTAGAGAGATGACTGCAGGTGTTTGTGTGCATGCGTGTGTGTGTGTGTGTGTGTGTGTAAGTAAATAAGGTGAAATATATGTGGGCCAAATGACATGTTCTTGACATTCAGACCAAAGAATTCAGACTTATCACACAAGGAATCATTCTAGGTTTGTGAGTAGTAGTAGCACAATGTGCTATTTAAACAATACTGATCTATAAGACTTCTCATAGACCACCTGAAGTTGCAGAGAATAACTAAAAGTATGCTGCAGAAAACTAAAGTGAGATAAGGGCCTGGCCACAGAATGGAGAATAGACAGATTCATGAAATCTTTTGGAGAAGGGATTTGATAATTATCTGGAAATAAAGAATATAGGAAAGGAAACAAATATTAAATCTCTGGTTTGGAGCAAAATGAATATAAAGTAACACCCAGATATCAAAGAAAGAGTTGCAAGAACAAGACTAGAATGTAAGTGAGGTATTTCCATTAAGGATATGAATTCAGAAGTACTAAACATCGCTCAACATTTTACAGAAAAAAAAAGAAATTATTAGCATTCAAAAACATTTTTATCAATGAAAAGAGTGGCAATAATTATAAGATTTTATACTCATTTTTTGAAATACTTTCTAATCCAGAAGAATACATTTCTGGATGGTGCTGGATAACAGAAATTTCTAACCTCATTACTCTTTCCTGTTCATTTCAGGCATCCTCCCTAGGTGAAGTCATTCACACCCAATTCTTTTAATTATAAACTCTAGGCTACTGGTTCCTGTATTAGTTTTCTGCAGCTGCTATAACCATATACTAGATGGCTTACCCCGACAGAAATGCATTCTCTCATAGTTTGGGAGGCCAGAAGTCTGAAATGAACAACACTGGGACAAAATAAAGGTGTCAGTGGGAGAGTCCAAGGAGAATCCATTTCTTGCCCCTTCCAGCTTCTAGTGGCTGCCAATATTCTTTGGCTTGTAATCCCTCCAATTGTCAAGGCCAGGATCTTCAAATCTCTCTCTGTTCCAGGTTCGCATTGCCTTCTCCTATGCGTGTGTGAAATCTCCCTCTGTCATACGTGATGATAGCATTTAGGGTTCAACTCAATCATCCAGGATAAGCTCCCTATCACATGTAAAGACCACAAATTTCCCCCACCCCCAACTTTATTTTTGCCATGAGAGGTAACATTCATAGGTTCCACGGATTAGGACATGGATCTTTTGAGGGGGTACTTTTGAGGGGGTACCTACCGTAGCTCCCAAATGTCACCAGCCCAGAACACTTTCCTGATTAACAGATTGCTTGATTCCTATAGCCTATGGATAAGTAGGTACTTTTGGATGTCCTAAAGGCAACAAAAATCCATTTTGTTCCTACTCCTGGTTTGTTTCTCTTCTGTTTTATGTACATGTACATGTGTGTGTTTTGTTGCTAATGGCATATCCAGGCATCCAACCCAGAAACATCATGATCATTCTAGAGTCCTCTTTCTTCCCTAATTCGCTCTATATGTATATCCTATGAATCATACCTCTTAAATATCTCTCAAATCCAACTGTTCCTCTTCATTTTGTACCACTATCTTAATTCAGCTCCTCATTATTTCCTTGCCTGAACTGCTACAACATTCATCTATCACATTATGGCCAAAAATCAACTGCCCAAAAGTATAAATAATCCCCACAAGTTCCCCAAGTCAAATAGCAAAGTTTTCAAAGTTTAAATACTTCAGAAATTTATTCCAGTAAGTTTGTAATTTTTAAATGTTACACTTAATTACGTGTTGGTCTCTATGAAAGAGATGTTCCACATCTCCTCTCTCCTCACCCAGCTCTTCATTCTTCTCGCAAGGATCAATCAGGATCTTGTCTTTCGACTCTATCCTCAAGGAAATGGAGGACTTACTATAATTTATTATATTCGGAAACTGACTGAGCCACATATTGTGTCTACTGTGTTTTCCTCCTGCCTCTTATTAGAAATATGGCCCTTTCATGCAACTAGAAAGGTAAGATCCCCAATTCGGTCCTAACCAATTACGTTTCTTCACTGGGGCTTGAGGCCAAACCTACTGCTGATGATGATAGAAAGTGTAATTCTGCCTTGCTTAGTACCATGTGCAGATTTCATTCTTGAAACACAATACTGGCTGAAGGACTGACCTAGGGTAGAACATAGGAATCCTTGTGTTCTGGCCAAAAGAACCTCTTAATATCATCTCCTTAATAGCATCCCTTCTCATTATTTGTTAGATTATTATTTGTCTTATTGAAGGTACAGTTGTTCTCAGATAATTATTATGGTATTCACATTTGGGAAAGACTCATCTTTAAACAGCTGTTAGCATTTGACAGTATAATCACGGATTTTCCTCTGTATTTAATCACTGTACCTTGCACATAGCAGCCCCAAGTACTTTTGATATACTGTAATTTATAACATCATTACCTATAGCCCTGAAAGACAGGCATTATTATCACAACTTACAAATACTTGGAAATGTCAATTAACTTGTTCAAGTCCCAGAGCTAGTTGGTGAAACCAGGATTCGAAATCCTAGGTCTTTTCTAATTCCAAAGCCCACACTCTTTTCACTATACCAGGCTGCCTCTCTAATGCAATAGAGAGTGGTACAAAAAGAACTCCTTTTCTTATCTCCTGGTGAAGACTTTGAAAACAGCCAGGCCCCAAAGTGGGCTGATCTTGATTCATCTGCCTATACATGTGATGACATTTAAGAGTTAAACCTAAGAGACTAATCGGAATGATGTGCATGTGCTTACCAAACAATCCATTTCATCAAAGGAAACTGGAAATGTCTGCCATTTACTCCCAGCAACAGAGTAATCACAAATTTTTCCAAAGTGGATTCACAATGACTCAGAAAACAGCTTTTAAAATTTATACAGCTCGGCCGGGCGCGGTGGCTCACACCTGTAATCCCAGCACTTTGGGAGGCTGAGGCAGGCAGATTACCTGAGATCAGGAGTTTGAGACCAGCCTGGCCAATGTGGTGAAACCCTGTCTCTATTAAAAATACAAAAAAATTAGCCAGGTGTGGTGGTATGCGCCTTTAGTCCCAGCTACTCGGGAGGCTGAGGCATGAGACTGACTTGAACCCAGGTGGAGGAGGTTGCAATGAGCCAAGATCAGGCCACTGTCTCCAGTCTGGGAGACAGAGCGAGACTCCATCTCAATTAAAAAAAAAAAAAAAAATTTATACAGCTCATGCCAGAACTTAGATTCCATCCAAAAAAATATAACTTTCTCTCTAGTATGACTGGACAATTTCCATCTCTTCTTGGAAGTACCTTATTTGGACCAAAAATTGAATAGGCAGTGTCCTTCCCTTTGGTTTCTCCTCAAAAAAAAAAGGTGAGCTGAACAAAAATCTTCCCCAATATATGGCTCACCTCACAAACATCTCACCAAAAAAGACAATGTATGTGTGGGTATTCATTAGGAAATATTTCTTATAAACTTTCCCTAATCTTATTCTTTCAGCACACCTGTCACTGCACTGTAGATAATGTACTAATGTAATAAGTTTTTCATATGATGTTAAAGAAAAACAAAAACAAAACAGGTTCTTCTTGTTTCAGACCTGCAGAGCTAGTTCTCCAATATTTATGAAGAGGTATGTCTATATGTATATACACTCCCTATATATATTTGGGTAATGGCTGCAAGCCATTTCCTGCTGGCTGAACTCAAATTGCCTTAACCAAGAGAAACAAAGCACCTATTCACTACTCTTATTTCAGCAGCTACTGGCTACCCAAAGCAATAGAATTCTGATCGTCCATACAGAATGAGTGTTAGAAGTAAGAAGGAAAAAACCATACTTCAGATTACAAAATTTTGGTTTAGGACACACTAATATAGTTTTGTTGTTGCTCAAATAATTTATAAAAGCACGCTCAGGATTCAGTCCCTGTGCTTTCACTGCTGAACACCATTTTTCTCCAGCTTCAAGCAAGACTATCACAGAAGTTACAAAAGCACTGGAAAATTTTCATTACATATTTCAGTTAATAAAACTCTACTAGGCCAGGCACGGTGGCTCACATCTGTAATCCCAGCACTTTGGGAGCCAAGGAGGATGGATCACTTGAGGCCAGGAGTTCAAAGACCATCCTGGTCAAAATGACGAAACCCTGTCTCTATTAAAAACACACAAAAAAGGCCAGGCGCGTTGGCTCATGCCTGTAATTCCAGCACTTTGGGAGGCCGAGGCAGGCGGATCACAAGGTCAGGAGATCGAGACCACCCTGGCTAACACAGAGCAACCCCGTCTCTACTAAAAATACAAAAAATTA
>NW_012116433.1:31595-47769 GCF_000951035.1 Colobus angolensis palliatus
GCTACTAGCACTTCTTCACCAGGATAGCTGGGCCCAGGCTAAAAGAGGAATGACTTCGTGTATTTAAACCATCTCAAAACTATGGCTCATTTCAATTTTCTTTTTCAGTTTTGCTAGATTTCCACTGATTCTATCTTGATGGCAGAAGGGCGGAATATGGTGTTCACAAATAAAAGAAGATTATAGGAGAGTCTAGGAAAGGATATAAATCAGACATCAGATTCCTTCCTGAATGCTGAGCCAGATTGTGAGGACTAGGATTGGGGACAGGAAAGAACAGGCAAAAGGTAGAGAAAAAGCAATGAGACACTAACTCTACAACAGGAAAAATTAAATTCTGGACTTTTGAGTACCACAATATCCAAGAGCAATTTAGAAGATAGAGAATGGGAGAGAAATAACACATAACAGGTGTTGAAAACTTGGTTATATAAACCAGGTGCTTTAAATATATTACCACGAATCCTCATGTTAACTCTGCTAAAAAGATGATATTATCCCATTTTGCAGATGAACATATCATGTGGTAAGGTGTAGAAACACAACTCTGGAATAGGATTTGGAATTCTGCCTCCTGTTTCAGAGATCAATTGTCTTGGACTATCAAAACCAGAAAGTTTAAGGGACCCCCACAACCACCTGATTGTCTTTCTGCACTTAATGTAGTGAAACGGCCTCTGACCTAAGGCTAGAAATGAGTGACTAACAGCCTTTTCCATGATGAAGGAGTGGATGGTGAAGAATGAATTTAAGAAAAGATAAAGCCAGACAAGGGTAGCACACCCATACAAAAAGAACAGTATTCCTTAAGAATACAGATGCAGGCCGGGCGCGGTGGCTCAAGCCTGTAATCCCAGCACTTTGGGAGGCCGAGACGGGCGGATCATGAGGTCAGGAGATCGAGACCATCCTGGCTAACACAGTGAAACCCCGTCTCTACTAAAAACACAAAAAACTAGCCGGGCGAGGTGGCGGCGCCTGTAGTCCCAGCTACTCGGGAGGCTGAGGAAGGAGAATGGCATAAACCCGGGAGGCGGAGCTTGCAGTGAGCTGAGATCCGGCCACAGCACTCCAGCCTGGGTGACAGAGCGAGACTCCGTCTCAAAAAAAAAAAAAAAAAAGAATATAAATGCAAAAGTCCTCAATAAATTATTTAATACTAGCAAACCAAATCTAGCAGGTTAATAAGATTATTTGCTATACCAACTATGATTTGTCCCTAGAGTGTAAGGTTAGTTCAACATATGGAAATCAATATATAATATAGCATATTAACAGAAAAAAATCATTATCTCAATATAGCCCCTACTCTTATTATGTGGGGAAGAATTTAAAGCATGCATTCCTGATTTGAATATGTAATTTCCAGTTTTTAAAGAGATAGTTAAGAGTCATGCCTTGTAGAACTCTTTCCAGTTGTGCTTAATGAGAATATAATAATATCATCTCCCATTTATTGAGTACCTAACACATGTAAAGTGTGAGGCAATATGAAATTCATTTAATTATAATAGCTGCATGGCAGCTGTTATATGAGTATAAATCAGCAGTAGAGCATGGTAGTTAAGAGCACAGATGCTAGAGCCAGATTCCCTGGGTCTGAATCCTAATTCCACCACTTACTACATCTGTGATCAAGTTAAGACCATTTCTTCAGTTTCCTCATCTAAAAGTGAACAGTGTAACAACACTAACTCTAATAGAAATGACGTAATAATTAAAGGCATAATTACAACTAGAGATCATAAAACAAAAGAAAAACAAGGGCTCTATAAATGTTGGTTTATTTTATTGATGAAGATGAAAAGATTAGGTAGGAGTACATACCAGACCTTATCTTCAGACCTTAACAATGAAGTTTCTGCCTTTTCTAACTATAAGACTGCACTGGATACTTGGATGTAACCTAGATTCAATTTAATGTGAATAAAATACATGCTCTAAGTACAGTTAATCTCTTTAATCTGTAATCCTTAGAACCTGTGGTCTAAGGTCCATCAGTTTTCCAATTCATAAAGAGGGTCTACACTACTGCTCCACAAGCAAGAAACACATAGTAAAATAGTCACAGAACACATGAAGATTATCACAGCTTGCTGGTGAAGGAATAAGTAGTCCTAGTCAGCATACTGGCTCAAATATACTGACATCATTCCATAAACTATCAGCAACAGCTGTTTATGACAGGATTTCTGGTTCAGCTGATTTGTTGATTTTCTGACCATGAATTTAAGAGATACATCTGTTTAAGAAAGAGCTGGAAAATATGGTAGCCTGTCACTTCAAAATGTGTCATTTTTGGTTGTTTTTGAAACTATCATTACCTTGAAGACTTCCTAAAATTCTGATTAATAGCTATGGGCTGCTACACTGATTTATACTTGACCAATATAGATTAATACAGAATTCTGTTAATCTCTCAAATAATATGGGTTTAAATGATGTAATGAAGTACAGACTTTTCTGAAATTGCTTATATTAATAAAAAATAATGTCTTATAAAAATACTTGTATACTTACATGTATAACTTGTACATATAACCTATATAACACATATAGGCTGGGTGTGGGGCCTCATGCCTGTAATCCCAGCACTTCGGGAGGCCAAGGCAGGCATATGAACTGAGGTCAGGAGTTCCAGACTGGCCTGGCCAACATGGTGAAACCCCGTCTCTACTAAAAATACAAAAATCAGCAGGGTGTGATGGCATGTACCTGTAGACCCAGCTACAGGGGAGGCTGAGGCAGGAGAACTGCTTGAATCCGGGAGGTGGAGGTTACAGTGAGCCAAGATGGCACCACTGCACTCCAGCCTGGGTGACAGAGTGAGACTCCACCTCAAAAACCAAAACAAAAACATATATAACTTGTATTTTTATATATATATCTTACATACCATACTTAATAACTTACATAATATTCATACAACTATTAACACTCATAAATATTAAGTATCTACTTCAGCCAGAGGTGTTGGCTTACATCTGCAATCCCAATTATTTGGGAGGCTGAGGTAGGAGGATCACCCGAGGCCAGGAGTTCAAGACCAGCCTGGGCAACATAGTGAGACCCCCAAATTTCTAACAATAAAATAAATATTAAAATAAAAAATAAAACCTTTTTTTTTTTTTTGAGACGGAGTCTCGCTCTGTCGCCCAGGCTGGAGTGCAGTGGCCGGATCTCAGCTCACTGCAAGCTCCGCCTCCCGGGTTCACACCATTCTCCTGCCTCAGCCTCCCGAGTAGCTGGGACTACAGGCGCCCGCCACCTCGCCCGGCTAGTTTTTTGTATTTTTTAGTAGAGACGGGGTTTCACCGTGTTCGCCAGGATGGTCTCGATCTCCTGACCTCATGATCCACCCGTCTCGGCCTCCCAAAGTGCTGGGATTACAGGCTTGAGCCACCGCGCCCAGCCAAAACCTTTTTTTAAAAGTATATACTTTTACATCATTCCTATATATCAAAACGCCACTTAGTTGGTCCAAACTTTTGGAACAAATATAAGTATATAATTATTAGATTAGTATGTATATAATTAATACATATCTAAATTAATTCTCATAATAATCCTATCAGGTAAATAACTTGTCTAAGATTGTACAGATTTGCTCCAATTTCCTTTATCTTCCTTATATGCTATATTTTATGATAAAAATTCATGTTTGACATACTGAGATATGAGTATTTTAAAAATATCTTAGTTATATTCTTAATAATAAAACAAACATTATGTACCATATATGATGATTTACAATTTTCCAAATGTAATCATTTAATCCAGAGTTTTTCAACCACGACACTACTGACATTTGGAACCAAATAATTCTTTGTGGCCAGGTAGGGGGGAGGTGGGGAATCATGAAAAGATGCTCAACAGCCATTAAGAAAATGCAAATTAAAACCACAATGAGATATCACTACAAGCACAAGCCACCACACCTGGCTAGTTTTTTCATTTTTTTGTAGAGACAGGGTCTCTGTTGCAAAGGCTGGTCTCAAACACCTGGCCTCAAGCAATCCTCCCACCTCGCCCTCCCAAAGTGCTGGGATTACAGGTGTGAGCCACCATGCCCAGCCTGCATTTCTAATATCATTCAGAGGTGATACCGATGCTAGCAGTCTAGGGACCAAACTGCCTAGAACTTCCTATACAAATAGGGATAAAAGGTCATTAACAGAGAACATTTTTTTCTCTAAAAAAAGCAAAAGGCTTGATAAGCTACATACCCATCTCAGGGTATGAATCACAGTACTTTTGAAATGCTTATTTACAAGATTTAAGCCTGGCACAATGGTGCACATCTGTAATTCCAGCTCCTTGGGAGGCTCAGGCAGGAGGATCACTTGAGCTCAGGAGTTCAAGACTAGCCTGGATAACACAGTGAGACCCTGCCTCAAAAGAAAAAAAAAAAAGGAAAAATAGATTTAAAAACTAAATGATATCATGCATTAATATGTTTGATAAATAATGAGTACTTGGCCAGGTGTGGTGGCTCACACCTGTAATCCTGGCACTTTGGGAGACCAAGGGGGGAAATCTCTGGAGTTTATGACCAGCCTGGGCAACAGAGTGAGACCTCATCTCTACAAAAAATGAACAAAATTAGCTAGGCGTGGTGGCGCGTGCCTGTGGTCCAAACTACTCTAGAGGCTGAGACAGGAGGACTGTTTGAGCCTGGGAGGTCAAGGCTGCAGTTAGCTGAGACTGTGCTAATGTACTCCAGCCTGTATGACAGAGCGAGACCCTCTCTCGATAAAGAAATAACAAGTACTTATCAGGTGCTATACTGAGGTAACACGCTGCTGTGGTTTGAATGTGTCCCCCAAAGCTTGTATGTTAGAAACCTGATCCTCAATGCAACAGGGTTGGGAGATGGGGCCTAATGGGAGGTGTTTAGGACATGAGGGCTCTACCCTCATAAATGGATTAATGGCAGTATAAAATAGCTTGAGGCTGAGAGTTCTACCCCTCGTGCTCTCTTTCTCCCTCTCTTTGCCCTTCCACCAGGTGATGTCTCCTGCCATGATGCAGCAAGACAAATGCCAGCCCCTTGATCTTGGACCTCCCAGGCTCCAGAACTCTGAGAAATGAACTTCTGTTCATTATAAATTACCCAGTCTCAGGTATTCTAACAACACAAAATGGACTAACACACATGCTGAATGAGTCAGTATTTCCAAAGTGTGTTCCATAAAAGTAGGCTAAATAGATGTCACAAGTGTTCCACAGTCAAACAACACTGGAAAATGCTGAATATAACAAGTCCAACAATAAAGAAATGGCTAACTTATAAAAGCCATTAATATATTCACATTTCTAGAAATCATCCAAAAGATAGCTAGAGGCAGGGCGTGGTGGCTCACACCTGTAATCCTAGCACTTTGGGAGGCCAAGGCGGGCAGATCACCTGAGGTCAGGAGCTCAAGACCAGCCAGGCCAATATGGTGAAATCCCTTCTCTACTAAAAATACAAAAAAATTAGCCGGGCATGGTGGTGGACATCTGTAATCGCAGTTACTTGGGAGGCTGAGGCAGGAGAATTGCTTGAACCCAGGAGGTAGAGCCTGAGCAACAGAGAGAGACTCTGTCTAAAAAAAAAAAAATAGCTAGAGCATGTAACATATCTCAGATTTCTTTTCTCACAGATATTCTTTTCACTAAGCATCTCAGAAAACTAGTATTATAGGGAATGAACTCTTGAGATAAGAACTGAGAGAAAAAAGAAAGGTTTAAATACAGCTATGTCAAGCGCTTCATATACATCATTTAAAATTATCTAATTCTTATAATAATCCTATCAAGTAATTAACTTGTCTGAGATCACAAGGTGATTTATAGCAGAACCTGCATTTAAAACCTAGCCAACAGTCTGTCTCTGAAGTCCTGCAATATTGTCTTTTTAATAAGAAAAAAATATCAAAGAGAGTCCTATGGGACGGGGCGGAAAGGAAAGAAAGTAAGAAAAGCAATGGCAACAAGAAACATTACTGTTGGTGCAAAGCCCAAGCAAAAATGAGTTGAGGCACTAAGAAAACAACCCATTTAAAAACCAGAAGAGAACTTGAACAGACATTTCAACAAAAAGCTTATACAAATAACAAATAAGCACATGAAAAGATGTTCAACAGCCATTAAGAAAATACAAATTAAAACCAGAATGAGACACTACTATATGCCTATTGGAATGGCTAAGACAGAAAATACTGACATCAAGTGCTGACAAGCAAGCAGACCAACTGGAACTCTTATATATTGCTGAGGGGAATACAAAATGGTGTAGCCACCCTGGAAAGCAGTTGGGCAGTTTGTTATAAAGTTAAACACTTACCATATGACCTGGCAAACCCATTTTTGAGTATTTACACTGGAGAAATGGAAACTTAAGTTCATACAAAAATCTGAACACAAATGTTTATGGCAGCTCTACTGAAAATTGTCCCAAACTGGGCCAGGCGCAGTGGCTAACATCTGTTAACTCCAACACTCTGGGAGGCTGAGGCGGGTGGATCACTTGGGGTCAGGAGTTCGAGACCAGTCTGGCCAACATGGTGAAACCCTGTCTCTACTAAAAATACAAAAATTAACTGGGCACTGTGGCAGGCACCTGTAATCCCAGTGACTTGAGAGGCTGAGGCAGGAGAATCGTTTGAATCCAGGAGGCAGAGGTTGCAGTGAGCTGTGATTGCGCCATTGCACTCCAGTCTAGATGACAGAGTGAGACTCTGTCTCAAAAAACAAAAAAAGAAAAGAAAATTATCCCAAACTGGAAAAAGCTTAAATGTCCTTCATTGAATGAAGGGATAAACAAAGTGTGGTACATCCATACTATGGAATACCACTCAACAATATAAAGGAATGAAGTATTGATCCACACAAGTTGGATGAATCTCAAAGGCATTATGCTGAGTCTCCCACAGAAGCCAATCTCAAAAGATCTCATACTATATGATTCTAGCTATATGACACTGCTGAAAGACAAAACTCTAGTGATGGAGAACACATCAGTGGCTGCCAAGGATTAAATGGGGGGTAATATGTGACTACAGAGGGAATGCGTGAGACAGTCTTTTGGGGTGATGAAACTGTTCCACTGTTTGTGGGGTTATACAAATTTACATGTGTTAGAATTCATAGAACCGTACAATAAACAAAATCCATTTTACTGTGTGATTATTTTTTAAATTAAGAGAAAAAAAGCAGAAAATGTGTTGAAACACATTTTCATGCCAGTTATACGGAAATAATAAAAAGTCATGTCATGAATGTCATATCACAGGGCACTACACTGCAATAATAACTACATATGAGAATTCTGCAGCTTCCATTGAATTTTAAATTTTCACACTTATTTTAGATATAATTACCTTCTGTTCAGAATTGTAACAAAAGTTTAGGTGAAAGGTCCTTCCTGAACACATAAAATATGTGGAATTCAGCATTCCAAGATTTTCACATCTTCAGAAAAACACCATTGCCTATGTTATTTAGGCAAAAGATAATGAAATATCTAAGGGATGAAAGGAATGTGCCAATCCTCTTTCCCTAATGGAATTCCCAAAGTCAATGTTGCTAGCACCTGGTACAGTGACTTCAAGTTCAGAGCTGACATTCCTGAGGAGGGACTTGCAAATAAAACTAGATCATTCCTAAAGATCTATAATACAATCCTTTGTAACCCAAGCAGTCAGCTGTTTCCCTGAGACTATGGAAGCATGCAACAACTGCTTACTCATACACTATAGTTTCTGGGCATGAAATATATACGAATGTATCTGTGTAGAGTAGTTTCCCCCTGCTCTCATGAGATACATTCCAAGATCCCCAGTGGATTCCTGAAGCGTTGGATAGGACCAAGCCCTATATATACTATGCTTTTCTTCTACACAAATAAGCCTATGATAAAGTTTAATTCATAAATTAGGTAAGGCAAGAGATTAACAATAAAATAGAATAAATAGAATAATTACCATTTATATTACAGTAGAAGTTAGGTGAATGTGATCCATGTCTCAAATGTATCTTGCGCTGTACTCACCCTTCTTCCAGTGATGATGTGAGATGATAAAATAGCTACATGACGGGATGAGGTGAGGTGAATGATGCAGACATTGTGACACAGCATGTAAAAGTTATAAATGCATAACTATCAATAATAATTTATCAATATATTAATTATTCAAATATTTAGTGAACATCCACTGTGTGCCAACTACTGTAACAAGAACCAGGTATACACAAGTAAACTGGAAGGATGAGATCTGTGTCCCCATGTACTACCTCCAGTTTAAAGGCACCAGCAAGTCATTTTTATATCAACCATTTGAAGCAGGTAAAGTGAATGAGGAAGAAGGCATTCCAGGTAAAGGGTGACTGACGACAACAAAACTCCATAATACGTTTTGGAAATTAAAGAAAAAACCAGTACAGCCCCAGATTTTCCATTTGTTTTTTGTGCTGAGGGTATGTGTACATGAAATGATATGCTAAGAACATGAAAGTAGGAGAGTTAAGCAAGGACCAGATCTTAGACAGCCTTGAACGTCACACTACGAAGTTCAGATTTATCTTGTTGGCAATGAGAAGCCATTAACATAACAGTAGCAATTTACAAGAGTGCTTCTTCTGGATAAATACGTACTTTTACTTTTCTGGATTATGGGGGAGGGGACAGTTATGCCAGGGAAATACAAAAACACACACAATACACACTAGATCATTGAGATAATAGCTAAATCATGATTTTCTACCTCAGTATATAATCCCAGCCAGATACAAGACTTCTTTTTTTTTTTCCAGACTGAGTTTCGCTCTTGTTGCGCAGGCTGGAATGTAGTGGTGCGACCTCGACTCACTGCAACCTCTGCCCTCTGGGTTCAAGCGATTCTCCTGCCTCAGCCTCCCAAGCAGCTGGGATTACAGGCACGTGCTACCACGCCCAGCTAATTTTTTGTATTTATAGTAGAGCCGGGGTTTTACCATGTTGGCCAGATTGGTCTCGAACTCCTGACCTCAGGTGATCTACCCACCTCGGCCTCCCTAAGTGCTGGGATTACAGGCGTGAGCCAGCACACCTGGCCCAGATTCAAGACTTTTAAATATAAGACCTGAAACTAGAAAACTACTAGAAGAAAACATAGGAAAAATGCTTCAGGACATTGATCTAGGCAAAGATTTTATGGCTAAGACCTCAAAAACACAGACAGCAAAAACAAAAATAGACAAATGGAGCTACATTAAGCCAAAAAGCTTCTGCACAGCAAAGAGAACAATCAACAGAGTTAAGCGACAACCTGTTGAATGGGAGAAAATATTTGCAAACTATTCATCTTACAAGGAACTAATACCCAGAATATACAAAGAATTCAACTCAATACTTAAAAACAAAAACAAAACAAAAGAACTCATTAAAAAAAGTGGAAAAAGGACATGGATAGACATTTCTGAAATAGCTAACAGGTATATGAAAAAATGTTCTTGGCAGGGCACGGTGGCTCACGTCTGTAATCCCAGCACTTTGGGAGGCCAAGGCAGGTGGATCACGAGGTCAGGAGTTCGAGACCAGCCTGACTAACATGGTGAAATCCTGTCTCCACTAAAAATACAAAAATGAGCCGGGCATCGTGGTGCCTGCCTGTAATCCCAGCTACTCTGGAGGCTGAGGCAGGAGAATCGCTTGAACCTGGAAGGCAGAGGTTGCAGTGAGCCGAAATCGAGCAACTGCACTCCAGCCTAGGCGACAGAACGAGACTTCATCTCAAAAAAAAAAAAAGAAGAAAGAGAAAAAGAAAAAATGTCCTATATCACTAACCATCAGGAAAATGCAAATTAAAACCACAATGAAATATTACATTACCCCACTTGGAATGGCTGCTATTAGAAAGACAAAAAATAACAGATGCTGATAAGAATGCAGAGAAAAAGGAACTCTCATATGCTATTGGTGGGAATGTAAATTAGTACAGCTACTATGAAAAACAGTTGGAGATTTCTCAAAAAATTAAAAACAGAACTACCATACAATCCTGCAATCCCACTACTAGGTATTAATCCAAAGGAAAAGAAATTAGTATATCAAAAGACTACCTGCATTCACATGTTTGTTTCAGCATTATACACAATAGGAAAGATATGGAAATAACCTAAGTGTCTATAAATCAATGAATGGATAGAGAAAATATGGTGTATATACCACATATGCACAAGGGAAATCTATTTGACCATAAAAAAAGAATGAAATCATGTCATCTACAGCAACATGGGTGGAACTGAGGGTCATTATGTTAAGTGAAATAAGCCAGGCACAAAAAGACAAATACCACATGTTCTCACTTTTATGTGAGGGTTGATCTCACGGAGCAAGAATACAAAATTGTAGATGGCTGTAAAGAGTGGGAGGTGGGAATGAAGAGAGATTAGTTAATGGGCATAAACTTACTGCAAGAAGGTTAAAAGTTCTAAACAGAGTGGAGTGACTACAGTTAGCAACAACGTATTTCACATTTCTAGGTAGCTAGAAGAGAGGATTTGAAATGTTCCCAACACATAGAAATGATAAATACCTAAGGTGAGGGACACCCCAAATACTCTGACTTAATCATTACTCATTCTATGCATGTAACAAATAATCACATATACCCAAGAAATGTAAAAATATTTAACAATTAAACATTTTTTTAAAAACAGAAATAAATACAGGCTGGGCACCGAGGTGGGCAGATCACTTGAGGCCAGGAGTTCGAGATCAGACTGGCCAACATGGTGAAACTCAGTCTCTACTAAAAAATACAAAACTCTGAGGGGCGTGGTGGCAGGCACCTGTAATTCCAGCTACTCGGGAGACTGAGGCAGGAGAAACTTTAACCCGGGAGGCAGAGGTTGCAATGAGCCGAGATTGTGCCACTGCACTTCAGCCTGGGTGACAGAGCAAGACTCCATCTCAAAAACAAACAAACAAACAACAACAACAACAACAACAAAAATTAAAAGAGAAATACAAATCCAAATGAAAACAGGATAAGTTACAACTTTCAGCTGTTAAAGAAGAGCTTGTTCAAGTATATTTTTAAATGGATAATGGTAACAAATTCCTGCAGTATCAGGTTCCTGGATACATTTAAAATAATGCTGAAGTAGTTTCATTTTAAAATGTCATTACAATTGTACCACGGTATCCACAGGGACCCCTAGCAGATACCAAAATCCACAGATCTTTAAGTTCTTTATATAAAATAGCATGGTATTTGCACATAACCTATGCACATCTTCTGGTATACTTTTAATCATCTCTAGATTACTGATAATATCTAATACAATGTAGATTCTACATAAATAGTTGTTATACTGTATTTGTTATTTTTTTCCTGTTTATTTTTTATTGTTTTTTTTCCCTCAAATATTCTCAACCTGTGCTTGGTTGAATCCAACCAAGATGCAGAACCTGGAGATGTGAAGGACTGACTGTATTTATAACACACCAAAAATGATAGAATTAGCACTTTTTAAAACTTGTAGTGAAAAAGGTTTTAGATGTCATCTGAGGCTCTTAGATGCTCTTGCACAGCATGTGCAAATATTCAATAAGCAACTCACAGGGCCTTGCAGTCAAGACTTGCATTTCTCCACAATATTCACAGAGGATGATATAGTCTAATTTCATCTGGATACTACCTGCATCTTTAGACAGAAATGGTTAGTAATATTGGAGAATATTAAAAAGACCCCAGAATTAGAATTTTCTCCCATTTTCTGCTTGCCTAATTCTTTCAGAGAGTTGAGATTTAGAAATGAAAATCATAAAACAGAAATGAAATATCAATGTAACACAAACAGGAGTAAACCCTTTTGCCCAAAAATGGGGTTTTACTAGTCCTTCACCAGGCATACCACCACTATGGGAAACAGTAACAGTTAAGACTAGGAGACATTAAACAGGTATGAGAAACATAAGTGGGGAAAGTCAAATACAGGAAATAAGCTGAGGTAGTTCTTGTTGAATTATTTAAGAGCAACATTTTAATTCTATCCAACTCTACAGAAAAGCCTATGTCTTTATACATTTTCGCTGCAATAACATCATGCCACAGATTGGGTAATTTTTAAAGAATGTAGGGCTGACACAATGGCTCATGCTTGTAATCCCAATACTTTGGGAGGCTGAGTTGAGGCCAGGAGTTTAAGACCAGCCTGAACAACAAAAAAGTGAGATCTCATCTCTACAAAACATTAAAAATTTGGCTGGGCACAGTAACACGTGCCTATAGTCCCAACTACTCGGGAGGCTGAGGTGGGAGGAGCTTGAGTCCAGGATTTTAAGGCTGCAGTGAGCTATCATCACCACACTGCACGCCAGCCTGGGTGACAGAGAGATTCGGTCTCAAAAAATAACAACCAAAAAAAAAAAAAACCACATTTATTTGGCTCACAGTTCTAGAGACTAGGAGTCCAAGGGCATAGCACTAACATCTGGTGAAGGTCAACCCATGGCAGGAGGCATCTTATGGTGAGAAAGCATACTCAACAGTACTCATACTTTTATCTGCAGCCAACTCTGGAAATAACTAACCCACTCCCCCATAACAAGATTAATCCATTCATGAGGGCTCTACCCTCATGACCTAATTACCTCTTAAAGATCCCACCTCCTACTACTTTTTCAATAGCAATTAAGTTTCCAACACACAAGCTTTGGGGGACATAATCAAACTATGGCAGTCTGGTAACAAAGGAAGATTATTTTAGTCATTGTGACCAAACATTAAAGAATACTTTTTTTTTTTGAGTCAGAGTCTTACTCTGTTACCCAGGCTGGAGTGCAGTGGCACAATCTAGGCTCACTGCAACCTCCGCCTCCCGTGTTAAAGCGATTCTCTCGCCTCAGCCTCTCGAGTAGCTTGGATTACAGGCCCGCATCACCATGCCTGGCTAATTTTTGTATTTGTATTTATTTACTTACTTAGAGACGGAGTCTTGCTCTGTCACCCACGCTGGAGTGCAGTGGCACGATCTCAGGTCACTGCAACCTCCACCTCCAGGGTTCAAGCAATTCTCCTGCCTCAGCCTCCCGAGTAGCTGGGATTACAGGCGCCCACCACCATGCCCAGCTAATTTTTGTATTTTTAGTAGAGAGAGGGTTTCATCATGTTGGCCAGTCTGGTCTCAAACTCCTGACCCTCAGGTGATCTGCCCGCATCAGCCTCCCAAAATGCTGGGATTACAGAAATGAACCACCGCGCCTGGCCTAATTTTTGTATTTTCAGTAGAGACAGGGTTTCCCCATGTTGGCCAGGCTACTCTCAAACTCCTGAGCAAAGTGTTGGGATTACAGGTGTGAGCCACCTTGTCTGGCAATAATACCTTTCTTAAAAAAATAATAATAATCCCCAACATAGTTGTATTTGAGAATAACAAAGAATTAAGTGAAAAGTGGGAACTTAAATAATTTGTATTAGCATAATTAATAAAAACAGAAATCCTCATTCACTGAAAAAACTCTGAGCAACTATTCTAACCAGGAGGCTGAAGTTCTGATACGACTGGTGACTGTCTCTACAACTATTGGCCGTCTGTGCAAAATCACACTGATGATTTTCCTAACCTATTAATAACAATATACCAAATTTTATACCCCACTTATAGCAGGATGTTACTGTTAGCTAGATACTAATCGGAATACAAAACCAAAAGATACAGAGGCAACTCTCAAGGAGCTTAATATCTGCATTAGAGATTTTGCTAGAAGAAGTTCATTTTACACTGCTATGAAATACAGTATGTAATTAATTATGCTACATGTAGGTATAAAGAAATATAAATAAAATTCTGTAAGGAACTCTGTGAAACCTCAAAGAATGACTTTCTTTTAAAGAGACAGGGTCTCACTGTCACCCAGGCTTCAGTGCAGTAGCACCATCATAGCTCAGGTTGGAGTACGGTGGCACGATCACGGCTTACTGCAGCCTCAAACTCCGAGGCTCGAGCAATCCTCCCACCCCAGCCTCCCAAGTAGTTGAGACTATAGGCACTTGCCACCATGACCAGCTAATTTTTTTTTTTTTTGTAGAGATGGGGTCTCACTCTGTTGTCCAAACCCTTTGCCTCAAGCAATCTCCCACCTTGGCCTTCCACTGCTGGGATTACAGACATGAGCCACCACAACTAGCCTGACTTTTCACGTCCATGTTTTCATACATCCAGGAAACTCTTGCCTAATTTATTTCTTCATTTTTGTAAAAGAATAAAATCATTGACGGGAGAAAAAAACTCAGACCTAACCACCATTTAACCATTGGTCAAAGATGTTTCTTACTGATTAGAATATTTCCCCAAGAACAAAAGGGGAAAAAAATCCCAATATACACCACAAATAAATACATTTGTCCTTACTGAAGGTAGTCACAGAGCTAGAGCCCAAGATAATTCAACGCAAAGTACAAAGCAAATAAATTTACTTTAAAAATCTTAAATAACAGATTATCAGCATTTTCAAACAGCAAAGACTAGAATTAAAAGTTGGTAATATGCTACACTTCAAGAAAAGGAAATTCTTTAATTAGGTCTTGCCCTAGGGAAGATTATAAAGTAGGCCTTGATTGGCAGGCACCCTCCTTTACTGATGATCTCTTGCTGAGTTTGTCCTACTATCTATTAACCCTTCATGATACCTCTACCACTCTCTGTATACACACATACGCAAATGTGTACGTGTATGCACATTGTCCTAAGTCAGTCTTTTTCAATCTAAAGACTGAAGTGACTTTATCTTTGATTGCTGAGTGGTAACAGGAGAAAGAATGATTCAATTTATTTTACCTACATAGGAGCTAAAGGTTGAGGGTGTTTATTCATCCAGGGCAAGGTCTGTGCTCTAGAGCCTTAGAATTTAAAGATAATCTGATAAATAACTTGTATTAAGACGTTAATATACAAAAAATGGTTCTTAATCTCCCTTACCATAGAAATATTTATATCTTAATAGGATACAGAGTTAAAAATAAAAGCAATTTCCCCAAAAAAGAGAATTTTAGGCATTAACAAGTAGGCAAGGAGACACTGCTGGTATTCCTCAAATTATGCAAGAAAGCCTATTCTATCCCTCTTATAAATACATATGGTCTAAAATCGGCAAATCTCTTCTGAAGATACTAAATTAACAGGGTTAGACAAATGTCCATCCAGAATATTATGTGGTACTTTGCACTGTAAAATATAGATTCAGTAAGCCCTAATCTGAATATGTATAAACTATTAAAAATCATAAGTTTGGCCAGGCACAGTGGCTCACGCTTGTAATCCCAGCACTTTGAGAGGCCGAGGCGGATGGATCACTTGAGGCCAGGAGTTCGAGACTAGCCTGGCCAACATGGCGAACCATTGTCTTTACTAAAAATACAAAAATTAGCTGGGCTTGGTGGCGGGTGCCTGTAGTCCCAGCTACTAGGGAGGCTGAGGCAGGAGAATCGCTGGAACCTGGGAGGCAGAGGTTGTAGTGAGCAGAGACCGTGGCATTGCACCCCAGCGGGGCGACAAGAGTGAAACTCGGCCTCAAAACAAAAACAAAAAAAACCCCATAAGTTAGGAAAGTCTTCATTCCACATACATTCTTCCAAAACTATCAAGAAGTATTTTGAAAGTATGTTTTGGGAAACAGCTCATACAATTAGAATAACATAGTCACAAACATTAAAGTTAGAAAGGGTGTGATTTTATTTTATTTATTTATTTTTTTGAGACTCCACTGTCACCAGGTTGGAGTGCAGTGGCGCGATCTCAGTTCACTGCAACCTCCGTCTCTCTGGTTCCAGCAATTCTCCTGCCTCAGCCTCTCCAGTAGCTGGGATTACAGGCATGCACCACCACCCAGTTAACTTTTGTATTTTTGGTAGAGAGGGGGTTTCACCGTGTTGGCCAGGATGGTCTCGATCTCCTGACCTCATGATCCGCCCACCTCGGCCTCCCAAAGTGCTGGGATTACAGGCGTGAGCCAACATGCCCAGCCAGAAAGGCTTTTGATAACTTTTTAGAATAACAATTTACTGTGCTCCAAACAATACCAAGCTAATTATTTTTAGGCAGAGAATCTACAGACCAAAAGAGAATTAAGATAATGGATCAATTCCATTGGACATATTATTAAGTATTATAACAATTATTATTATTATTATTTTTTTTTTTTTTT
>NW_012116433.1:48398-51154 GCF_000951035.1 Colobus angolensis palliatus
AAAAAAAAAAAAAAAAGCTGAAAAAGAATGAGATTTGAACACTGCCTGGACGTGACTATAAAAAAGCAAAACATAAAAATTTTTTAAAGGAATAATTACAATCCCACCTACCCTCTCAAGAAAACCCTGAAGCATGATATTGTTACTTGCAAGAAAAAGAAAATGGTTTCTGGCCAGGTGCAGTGGTTCAGGCCTGTAATCCCAGCACTTCGGGAGGCCGAGGTGGGAGGATCATGAGGTCAGGAAATCGAGACCATCCTGGCCAACATGGTGAAACTCCATCTTTACTAAAAATACAAAAATTAGGTGGGCGTGGTGGTGCATGCGTGTAGTCCCAGCTACTCAGGAGACTGAGGCAGGAGAATCACTTGAACCCAGGAGTCAGAGGCTGCAATGAGCCGAGATCATGTCACTGCACCCCAGCCTGGGCAAAACAGCAAGACTCTGTCTCAAAAAAAAAAAAGAAAAGAAAAGAAAATGGTTTCAAATATATTGGTAAGGCTGGGGGGCGGTGGCTCACACCTGTAATCCCAGCACTTTGGGAGGCTGAGGCAGGCAGATCACCTGAGATCGGGAGTTCGAGACTAGCCTGACCAACATGGAAAAACCCCGTCTCTACTAAAAACACAAAAAATTAGCTAGGCATGGTGGCACATGCCTGTAATCCCAGCTACTTGGGAGCCTAATACTTTGAAATATATACGTGTGTGTGTATACATATATATATATATACATATGTATATATGAATGACTATTACTTCATATTACTTCAGCCCTGGCACAGTCTTAAAACCTTATACAACTTTTTTATACTCCTCAAATTTTCTATTGAGGCTGAGCACAGTGGCTTATGCCTATAATCCCAGCCCCTTTGGGAGGCTGAGGCGGGCGGATCACTTGAGGTCAGGAGTTTGAGACCTCAAAGTGGTGGCACACACCTGTAATCCCAGGTACTCAGAAGGCTGAGGCAGGAGAATCACTTGAACTTGGGAGGTGGAGGCTGCAGTAAGGCCAGATCGTGCCACTGCACTCCAGCCTGGGCGACGGAGCAGAGACTCTGTCTCAAAAAAGAAAAAAAAAAAAAATTCCATTGGTTCTAAGCAAAAAGGACAGAGTAGAGAAATACAGAAGGGTGCCTATCGCCGGACCTTTTAGTGTCTTTCCCCCATGGAATTTTTCATTTTTAAAAAAATATATTTTAAAATACAGACTAGGTCTTGCTATGTTGCCCAGGCTGACCCTGAACTCCTGGCCTCAAGCAATCCTTTTGCTTCACCCTCCCAAAAGTACTAGGATTACAGGCATTAGCCACCATGCCCAGCTGAAATTTCTTACAGCACTTTTTATTTCAAAAACAGGAGAAAAGATATGAGTTAGCTATGTTTTTAGCAGAAATAGGTAAGGTACCAAAGATAGCCACAAGAGCAATAAGATGTCAATGACAGAGAGAGAAAATAAAGAGAGGCAAGATGTTAGACCAGGCTGATAGTTGTTCAACTGGCAACTTTACCCTTTTCCCTGGTCCCCTTGAATGGGTCCTCTGTTCCCTGCCCTGCCCAGAACAGAAAAGCCACCACCAGTCACTTGGAACTGGCAGAGACCAGACTTCCATTGCCAAGAATGTTTCACAATAATAAAAGCTTAGTTAACATCTGAAGGCTTAATTAGAATATTACAACAGACAAGTCTGAGTTACCTAAATGAAATAAATGAGCTACTTTCGGGGTAGGATAGTGGGGGAACCACTCTCCTTAAATGGATGTCCTTAAGGGAGAAAATATCTAGCTCTTAATTTTAGTATCTTAGCAGACAGATATCCTAGGGAGGTTTTACTGCTGTCTGGCATGCCATTGTCTTGTAAGTCTAATAAATGAGAATGTGAGCTCATGCCCTAGGCGGTGAGTCTAAAGGCTGATGAAAGGGAATGATGAAGCAAATTAACAAAGGAGACTGCATGCTAGACAAGTAGACACATTCTTTTTTTTTTTTTTTTTTTTTGAGAGAGAGTCTCACTTTGTTACCCAGGCTGGAGTGCAGTGGCACAATCTCGACTCACTACAACCTCTGTCTCCCAGGCTCAAGCAATTCTCCTGCCTCAGCCTCCCAAGTAGCTGGGATTACAGGTGTGTGCCACCACACCCGGCTAATTTTTGTATTTTTAGTAGAGACGCGGTTTCACCATGTTGGCCAGGCTAGTCTCAACTCCTGACCTCAAGTGACCCGCCTGCCTTGGCCTCCCAAAGCGCTGGGATTACAGGTGTGAGCCACCACACCTGGCCAAGTAGACACGTTCTTGCCATAGTCTCTACAGTCACAAGTTCATTAGTTGGGGGGGAGGGGAGATGGTTAATGGGTACAGAAAAATAGAATAAGATCTTGTATTTGATAGCACAACAGAGTGACTCTAGTTAATAATAATTTAACCATACAATTTGAAATAACTAAAAGAGTATAACTGGATTGTTTGCGACACAAAGAATAAACGCCTGAGGTGATAGATACCCCACTTTCCCAATGTTTAATAGGATACTCTATTATACATTGTATTCCTGTATCAAAATATCCTCTATACCCTATAAATATATACACCGATTATGTACCCACAAAAATTTTTTTAAAAAACTTTCTAAGAAACTGATCAAAATCAATCACTCCTTTTTAAATATATGTATAAAAGGTTGTTATAAAGTTCTAGTTAAGACTATCTCACCTTGGGAGCTGAAGGCAAATATCTGGCATATTCAAGTGCTATTCAA
>NW_012116433.1:51589-53651 GCF_000951035.1 Colobus angolensis palliatus
TCTTGAACTCCTGACCTCAGGTGATCTGCCCACCTCGGTCTCCTAAAGTGCTGGGATTACAGGCGTGAGCCAACATGCACAGCCAAGAGTTGTTACATTTTCTTATCCTAAGATAACTATAAACAGGTATACTTTTTAAGAAATAAAACTTTGTTTTTGATGTCTAATACTTAAGAGAGCGAATGAATCAATAGAAGAAGAAGATTTGGCCGGGCGCGGTGGCTCAAGCCTGTAATCCCAGCACTTTGGGAGGCTGAGAAGGGAGGATCACGAGGTCAGGAGATCGAGACCATCCTGGCTAACACGGTGCAACCCCGTCTCTACTAAAAAATACAAAAAAACTAGCTGGGCGAGGTGGCGGGCGCCTGTAGTCTCAGCTACTCGGGAGGCTGAGGCAGGAGAATGGCGTAACGTAAACCCGGGAGGCGGAGCTTGCAGTGAGCTGAGATCCAGCCATTGCACTCGAGTCCGGGTGACAGAGCAAGACTCCGCCTCAAAAAAAAAAAACAAAAAAAAAGAAGAAGAAGATTTAACACCCTAGCCTAGGAGAGATGAGCAAGTGAGGAGCAGGTTCCTATTTCTGACAAGGAGAACAGGGATTAAAAACAATATGAGAAATAAACAAAAAACAAGCCAACAAACACTATCAGACCACTGAACCCTAGTTGCAAGCCAGGCTTCTACACTAAGCATCCTGATTATTCCAAAGATGCCCAGAGATTCAACCCAGCCCTTCTGGCCTCTGCCAAAGAGGCACAGAAACAGCCAAGACAAGTTCCAAGAATAGTCGTGGCATACCATCCCCCTCCAACTACAGTCATCCTCAGGGAGGCTGTTTCTGGGAGCATCTTGCCCTGGGACTAACGGCAGAATTCAGAAGGGCAGTCAGTTGTTACTACTGTTTCCTTCCTTATCCAACAAAACTTCAAGAAACAGTAGATTAAGGAATCTGGGATTTAACCACAATTAATTCATTTAATTGGGGGTGGTAAAACAGTTACCTCTTTTGTAAATCTAGCATTTCAGGGACTATCTGGGAAACCACAGGTGCCAAAATCAACTTTTAAAATACTTAAGAATAAAAAGTGGACAGTCCTTTTCTGCAAAGTTAGAGACACTATGCATTAAGAGGTTATGAAACCAGTATAAAAGTAGCTTTCTGGTTGGAGAATAAGAACTTCTCATACCTCAGTCATCAGTAACCAAGGGAAAAACTGCTATTAAAACTTCTTTTCCTTAATGAATTACGGTCCATTTGGGCATCATAGACTTCTAATAGAATACCCACAATATGGGATCCAAGACTCTGGTCTCCCTACTCATTGTATATATAAAACATTCTGCTACGTATTTAAAGTGCTATGCAAATATGCTTACGCTAATATTCTGCAGGGATATAATTACATAAAATGGAATACACAAATTTTGGTAATAAAAGGTTCAAGTTCCAATATGCCAAAATTCTACTGAAAGTAACAACTATATTAAAGCTTGTACTGGCCAGATGCAGCAGCTCATGCCTGTAATCCCAGCACTTTGGGAGGCTGAGGCGCATAGATCACATGAGATAAGGAGTTCGAGACCAGCCTGGCGAACATGGTGAAACCCTGTCTGTACTAAAAACACAATTAGCTGGGTGTGGTAGCATGCATCTGCAGTCCCAGCTACTTGAGAGGCTGAGGTAAGAAGATTGCTTGCTTGAACCTGGGAGGTGGAGGTTGCAGTGAGCCGAGATCCCACCACTGCATTCCAAACTGGGTGACAGAGAAAGACTGTGCCTCAAAAAAAAAATTGTTTGTGTAAGAAATCTTTAGAGTACACAGATTCATTCTCCAAAAATCCAAGGCATTTTTAGTAAGCTTATAGTGTCTTTGTTCACTGTTTCAACTAAATGACCTTATAACTAAAATTAGGAACAGAGAGAATAAAAAAACTTAAGGCAAAATATCAAGATCTAGACTTTAAAAAGGAAGAACAGGCCAGGTGCGGTGGCTCAAGCCTGTAATCCCAGCACTTTGGGAGGCTGAGACGGGCGGATCACGAGGTCAGGAGATCAAGACCA
>NW_012116433.1:57351-65059 GCF_000951035.1 Colobus angolensis palliatus
TTTTTTTTTTTTTTTGTATTTTTAGTAGAGATGAGGTTTCACAATGTTGACCAGGATGGTCTTGATCTCCTGACCTTGTGATCCTCCTGCCTCGGCCTCCCAAAGTCCTGTGATTACAGGCGTGAGCCACTGCACCTGGCCTATCTTCAAACTCTCTTTTCACTGTTCCTCACCCTGTGAAGTCCTCTCCTCTCCTTACCAGCTTAAGTTCCATGGCCCATCATTATAATCACTCGCTCCTCTATCACTTGGACATACTCACTTTGCAGAACCACAAGCCGGGTAAATTCAACTATTCTCCTACTCCTAAAGTGAAGGTGGCTGGAGAAAAAAAGCACAAAACCAAGCTGACTGGCCTCACTTTTAACTCAGAACCTTTAGCCTCAAATGAGCCCTTAACACTGCCTGGTGATCATACTATATTTCTCTAGTCCATTTGCTTTCCCACTTTTCTAAACAACTATATGCTCTCCTCTCTTTTCAAACTCCTAATAGCTTCCTTTCTTACTAAGCCAATGACCTGGCTTAGAAAATTAAAGTTGGCTTAGAAAATTAAAGTAATCAGAGAAGATCTTCCAGGGTATTTGACGTTCTGTTTCTGAGCTGTTTCACTTAAGATAATGGCTTCCAGTTCCATCCATGTTGCCAAAACAGACATGATTTCATTCATTTTTATAGCTGAACAGTATTCCACTGTATATAGATACCACATTTTCTTTATCTGTTTATCCTTTGATAGACACTCATAAACCTTTTAATCTTAATTGCCAGCTTTATGGTTGTGTTTTATTATTTTGATTTAACATTTTGCATATTTAAATTTATTTAGGAGAGTTAAGTATGCAATGTTAGCAGAAACTTTTTTGGTTAACAGCTTATAGACATTAATTTTAACAAGAAGGACCAGTTTGGCTTTGTAGGATATCTGATTTATAGAATATTTTAGGATATTAGGAATATTTTAGGATATCAGCATTTTTTTTTTTTTTTTGGGGTACAGAAAACTGGAAGCGGACTGTCATAGTATTGCTGGTAAGAATCACTGGGGCTCTTGATTTAACAAATAACTAAGTTTTTTTTTTTTTTTGAGACAGTATCTCATTCTGTCACCCAGGCCAGAGTGCAGTGGCAAGATCACGGCTAACTGCAGCCTCGATTTCCTGGGCTCAAATGATCTCCTACTCAGCCTCCCAAATAGAGAACTGCATGTTCTCACAAGTGGAAGCTAAATAATGTGTACACATGGACATAAAGTGTAGAATAGGACACTGGAGACTCAGAGGGTGGGGCGGGAGGTGAGGGACGAGAAATTACTTAATGCATATGACTTATTCTATTCAGGTGATGGTCCCACTAAAAGCCCAGACTTCACCACGACGTAACAAAACTGTACTTGTACCACTTAAATTTATAACAACCACAAAAACATTAGAAAGTTTAAATAAATATGTATCCCTAGAAAGTACAGGTTGATTTTCACTTAAAGGAAGACAGTCACAAGGCTGTTAACCTTCTCAACAAGAAGAGTGCATCTTTCTATGTATGCATAAAGCACTCACCTCAGGTCAATTAATCACAAAGCAACAATCTAACAAAAAAAGATAATTCCTGTCTTTGTTCATGTAAAACTGAAATGATAAAAAAAAAATTATAATACAAACGTAAGTTAAAACGTTGTAGAGCACTAAACCAGAAGCCAGAAGACCAAAGTTCTGGTCTTTTCTCTGCCATAACTAGATATGGGAATTTTACTGTGTTCCCATTTCTTCATCTGTAAAATTAGGGAGCAGGGGAAAAGATCACTCTAAAATTATTTCAGAGTTTTCTGAGCTTCTTCCTGACAAGCAAGGAAACTTGTGGTCTGATTCCCGAACTTTCCTAGCAGCATGGCCCCTATATGCCAGTCTCCACTCCCGCCTCAAAAGAAGAAACCAAAACCATCTCCTGTTCTGAGACTGGAAGAGACATCATCAGCCTCTCTAGACTTGCCGAAGAAGAGAGAAAAAGAACAGCAGGAAGCAACTGAACATATTGATGAAGTACAAAATGAAATAAACAGGCTTAATGAACTGAGGGAGGCGATTTTGAAAGCAGAACAGAAAATAAACTCTGTCAACCATTTTTTTCAGAAGAGGTGAGAATTTATCGCCAAAATTCCAAGTTTTGGGGTTACAACGTTTGTCAACCATCCTCAAGTGTCTGTGCTGCTTAGGGAGAAGGACGAAGAGGGACTGCATTATCTGACCAAAGCTGAAGTGACAGAATTTGAAGATACTAAGTCAGGTTACAGAATAGACTTTTAGTTTGATGAAAATCCTTCCTTTGAAAATAAAGTTCTCTTCAAAGAACTTCATCTGAATGAGAGTGGTATTCCATCTTCAAAGTCCACTGAAATCAAATGGAATCTGGAAAGGATGTGATGAAACATTCAAGTCAAACACAGAATAAAGCCAGCAGGAACAGGCAGCATGAGGCACCAGAGAGCTTCTTTACCTGGTTTACTGACCATTCTGATGCGGGTGCTGATGAGTTAGGAAAGGTCATCAAAGATGACATTTGTCCCATCCCATTACAGTACTACTTGGTTCCCGACATGGATGATGAACGAGGAGGAGGAGAGGAGAAGGAGAAGAGGAAGAGGAGGAAGAGGAGGAGGAAGAGGAGGAGGAGGAAGAGGAGGAGGAAGAAGGATTAGAAGATACTGAAGAAGGGGATGAGGAAGAAGATGAAGATGATGATGAAGGGGAGGAAAGAGAGTAGGATGAAGGAGAAGATGACTAATAGAACACTGATGGATTCAATCTTCCTTTTTAAAATTTTCTCCAGTCCCTGAGAGCAAGTTGCAGTCTTTTTGTTCCCCTCTTGGGGCTCACTTGCCCTGCTCTTAGGGTCTCTTTTCTCTACACCATGGTTCTCAACTTATTTGGGGGGTAAATACCTTGAGCAGAATATTATGGGATAAGAGGTAAGAGTCTCTACCCCTTTCTGTTCCAAATTAATTTTTATCCCTTCCTGTCTGAACAAAAACTGTATGGAATCACCACCACCAAGCTCTGTTGGAAAAAAGAAAAACCTGCTCCCTTCACTCTTCTGGAACCTGGATGGTGCTAGGCCCCTGTGTGGTAGTGCACAGAATTCTAGTTCCTTTCCTCTTTTCTCTGTATACTGGACTCAGAGAGTACACTGTGTCTCTATGTGAATATGGACAGTTAGCATTTACCAATATGCATCTGTCTACTTTCTCTTATTTAAAAGGGGAAAGAGGCCGGGCGCGGTGGCTCAAGCCTGTAATCCCAGCACTTTGGGAGGCCGAGACGGGCGGATCACGAGGTCAGGAGATCGAGAACATCTTGGCTAACACGGTGAAACCCCGTCTCTACTAAAAAATACAGAAAACTAGCCAGGCGAGGTGGCGGGTGCCTGTAGTCCCAGCTACTCGGGAGGTTGAGGCAGGATAATGGCGTGAACCTGGGAGGCGGAGCTTGCAGTGAGCTAAGATCCAGCCACTGCACTCCAGCCTGGGCGACAGAGTAAGACTCCGTCTCATTCATAAATAAATAAATAAATAAATAAATAAATAAATAAATAAATAAATAAATAAAAGGGGAAAGAAAACTAAAAAATGGGGTTAGAGAAGGTCAGCAAAGGGTGGATTTGAGATGGTTGGGTGGGTTAAGCGGGCATTTTGACAACATGGCTTCTCTTTTGGCACGTTAAATTGAGATGTCTGACACACATCCTTGCAGTTTAAGGTAATACTTTTAAAATAAATTCTCTACTAATGATGACTTGAGCCCTGCCACTCAATGGAAGAATCGGCAAAACATGTAGTATCTTACTTGGAATTGACATTCTCTATTGTAATTTTCATCCTGTTTATTTTTTAAATTTTTCTTCTTGTTTCACTGGAAAGGAAAGATGATGCTCAGTTTTAAAAGTTAAAAGTGTACAAGTTGCTTTGTATAAGTTGCTTTGTTATAAAACTAAATGTGTTCACAATGGAAAAAATTTTTTTCAGCTCAAACATCTTACAATTCCATGACCCAAAGTGAGGTATGTCATATTACGTTTTCTTATTTTAAATAGAAATTAAAAGTACATAAGCTTGAGTTAAAGGTAGCATTATATTGTTTTTGACTAAAAGAGGTAGCTGTACATACGTTATTTTATTAGCGATAATAAAAACTCATGAAGAGATATAATGAGAATTTAATAATAAGAATATACAATGCTTTCCCTGGATAAAGTTACTTCTGTAATACTATTTTTTTAATTTAAAAAATTACCTTCTAAACCATTAACTTGAAATATTTAATAGCTACTTTTGTAAGTCCTATTTTAGGAAGCTTAGACAAGCAAACCAAATTAATAGAAATTGAGAGTAGAGAAAATTAGCAATGGGCCAGGTGCAGTGGCTCACACCTGTAATCCCAGTACTTTGAGAGGCTCAGGTGGGGAGATCACTTAAGGCCAGGAGTTCGAGACCAGCCCGGACAACATGATGAAACCCTGTTTCTACTAAAAATACAAAAAAATTAGCTGGGTATGGTGGGGCATGTCTATAATTCCAGCTACTCAGGAGGCTGAGGCAGGAGAATCGCTTGAACCTGGGAGGCATAGGTTACAGTGAGGCGAGATCGCACCACTGCACTCCAGCCTGGAAAACAGAGCAAGACTCTGTCTAAAGAAAAAGAAGAACATCTAAAATAAAGCCTTCTTATAGGAACAAATAATGTTAATACCCACTGACTAAGTCACTAAATCTGAGGAATACCCAGATTACATAACTTTTGACGTCAGAGTATAAAAGAAAAGGAGCATTGATAAAACAGTGGAAATTAGGAAACACGACTACATTAACCATAGTTACATCCTAAGTAGGAATACAATTTAATGAGTCACCAGTTTAAAATGTGCAAAACTCAGACCTAGAAGAGTAAGGCTTATATAATGTTGTCCAATTATTTAAAGTGCTCAGATAATTCCTCCACATGAGGATTAACTCTGCAATTCTAAGCTTCCTACCCAACGTCCCAATCTCATAAATGGCAATCACATTATACTAATTATGATTATCACGATTTATACTCATTGGAATACTGATTATTTCACAAGTCAAGTGTCTAAGCAATTTGGACCTTGAAAAGGCAAGAAAATAAAATTTAAAAGCCAGGGATATTCAATATATAACATTATATAATGTAAATATTAGGAACCAAGAGCAACAGCTATCTTATCTATCTATTTTTTTGTAATAGAAAGTACCTAGGAAAAACAGGCCAGAGTTAGGGGGTACTAAGATAAGAAAGACATGGTCCCTGGCCCTCAAGAACCTCACATACTGATATGGTAAAAACAAAAAAGTAAATCAGCTATTATAATACAGAGATACGGCCTGAATGTTTCTGGTATCATATAGCAAGAGTGTCTACTAGTATAGACAAAAGCAGAGAAGGCCTCTTGAAAGAGGATTCTTGGCCTGAGTCTTAAAGGAAACTCAAGAATTAGCCATTGAATAAAAGCAGGTTAGCATGTAAAATAGTACAACTGTGATATATATAAATACTATATTCATTCATTCAAGAAATATTTCTTGGCTGGACATAGTGGCTTATGCTTGTAATCCCAGGACTTTGGGAGGCCAAAGCAGGAGGATGGCTTGAGGTCAGGGGTTCAAGACCAGCCTGCACAACATGGTGAAACCCTGTCTCTCCTAAAAATACAAAAAATAAAAATAAAAATTAGCCAGGTGTGGTGGCACATGCCTGTAGTCCCAGCTTCCTGGGAGGCTGAGGTGGGAGGATCACTTGAGCCTAGGGAGGTGGAGATTGAGGCTGCAGTGAGCCATGCACTCCAGCCTGGATACCACACTCCAGCCTGGGTGACAGAGTGAGACCCTGTCTCAAAAAAAGAAAAGGCGGGGGGAGGGAATACTTCTGGACCACCTACTGTATGCCAGAGGCAGGCCATATTTACAGGCCCACCCACCTGTACTTTAGCATGGCTACAGCCTCAGGAGCATGTATGAGATTGGGAATGCACCAAATTATGAAAGCCTTGGATGCTCTGTTAAGGAGTTTGGACCTCGCTCTAAAGATGGTAAGAAATCAATAAAAGCTAGTAAGCAAGGAAGCAAAAAGATCAGAGTTGTATACTCCCTGACTCAGGCTTTCTTATATGTTCCCTCTGAGGAGCTACCATAAAGGCTCCAGAGGAGAGGAGGGAGCTGATATGACCCATGTTTCACAGATACTGCACGAGACTCTGCTGCTAAGGCCTACCACCTCTCTACCCCCATGTTCTATCATCAGACTTCACTAGTGGAATAAAAAGGTCCAGTACCAGTAGTAGGTAGGAAACAGAAAATAACAGAGAAGAAAGAGAGTTCCTGTGGTCAAGGTGCATAAGGGTCACCTCCAGGGAACTATTCATACTTTAAACAGAATATTATACCAACAAAATAATACTAGAGGATATTAAAACATCTGATAACAAAGTAAATTTTATGTTGTGTGTATTTTATCACAATTTAAAATAATTTTTTAAAAGAAAAAAACTATCTGAAATTTAGGTGAAACATTTTTCTATTCTGTCATTTTAAATGATAAAGATCAGTTCAGAGTATATTTAATAATAATTCCCCCATTCTTCCTTCACATTTAAAGAATTCTTCCAAGTCCACACCCTACCACAAAGCTAAATGTGCAAAAATGCAAAAAGTGTGATAATTATTTAATTGGGGGAGAGAAGAGAATCATGTCCCAAATGGACAACATCCAATAACCAACTATCCTTGAGACTTGCAATGGTGCAAACTGCCACCAAAAAGAATGCACATGGATTTGGACACATTCTGACAGTACAGCTGTCTGTCCAGGCATGCTGCTGAAAGAACAGTACATTCCTCCTTGTTCCATCCTCCACCCACCTTAAGCCCCATTATGAAAGGCAGTCTAAACAAAACGGTCATATTTAAGCCTCTAATACATGTGTGTTTTCAATAAGATCAGCTAGGTAAAAATAGAGGCAGTAAACCCCTCCAACACTGCCCTAAGATTAAGAGTCTGAAGATTTCTGAAGAGGAAAATAATTTTGGTAATGTATATTTGTCAAAAGTTTTGACTTGAGATTGCAATCTAGGTGCAAAGATAGGGAAATAAGTTACTAACTTTCAGAAAACTGATACAGAATGGTAGAGGAGTGAGTACCGAGAATCAGAGTAATGGGGTCTGAGTCCTAAATAGCTAACTTATCAACAGCTTTGTGACCTTGGGAAAACTGCCCAACCTCTCTGAGCTTCAGTTTTCTCATCTATGAAACAAGATTAATGATGCTTACACCATCTAGATCATGGTGTTGCTGTGAAAAGCAAAGAGTTAAATGTAATCCTAAATCAGCACACTCTAATGCACCCACTCAATAATCTCAATTTCATGCAACTCTTTTCGAATACCATATTTCCAGCTCATCCTTTCTAATACATAAATTAATATAATCTTGTGACCCCACCAGATCTCCCATCTACTGACCACTATCTTTGAACTATCTTTTCTTAATTTTTATTTTATTTTTATTTTTGAGACAGAGTCTCACTCTGTCACCTGGGTTGGAATGTAACAGCGTGATCTCGGCTCACTGCAACTTCTGCCTCCCCGGTTCAAGCAATTCTCCCGCCTCAACCTCCCGAGTACCTGAGACTATAGGCATG
>NW_012116433.1:68756-81360 GCF_000951035.1 Colobus angolensis palliatus
TTTTTGTATTTTTAGTAGAGACGGGGTTTCACCATGTTGCTTAGGCTGGTCTCAAATTCCTGACCTCAGATGATCCACCCGCCTCAGCCTCCCAAAGTGTTGGGATTACAGGGGTGAGCCACCACACCTGGCCTCAACTTCTTTCTTAAACCTGACTGGATCCAGCAAATATTTATTTAAAGTATTGTCAATATGGCGGGCTTTCCCTTTAACTTTCATTTCCCATTTCTCTTCTGCTTCCAATACTATTTATTTATTTATTTACAGAGTCTCGTTATGTCACCCAGGCTGGAGTGCAGTGGTGCAACCTAGGCTCACTGCAACCTCTGCCTCCCAGGTTCAAGCAATTCTTGTGCCTCAGCCTCCTAAGCAGCTGGGACCACAGGTGCACGCCACCATGCCTGGCTAATTTTTGTATTTTTAGTAGAGACTGGGCTGCACCATGTTGGCCAGGCTGGTCTCAAACTCCTGCCTGCAAGTGATCCGCCTGCCCCCACAAAGTGCTGGGATTACTGTCGTGAGCCACCACGCCCGGCCCCATTACCATTTATATTTTAGTGTACTTTGCAGTGTCCACTTTGGTTTTCCATTTTCTACATCTTTACCATGTCTGGTCTCTCTGTCTCTCTTACATATGATTTCATTTCTGACTCAAAGGACTTCATTCACCCAGTTAGGTATTAGGAGTTCTGAGATCCTCAAATTTCAGATTTCCCATGTTCCACCTCCTTTCTGCAATACCAGATGTAGCAGGTTTGCTAGCAAATGCAAACATATTATTCTGTCAGTTAAAATTTTCCAAGTTGACATTTTTATTTTCCATTTATTTTCACCACTAGCAACTAGGTTGCTTAAAGTCTAAGGATTTTGCCTTTTAAATGCTTTCTAGCACTTTGATATACATTGGAGAAACCAAGGAAGTTTCAAATTCAAAATGTCATCTAGTCAAAATGGAGAGGAAAAAATAGCACCCAATATTTAATTTGTCAAAACTGTGCAACACAGCCTTTTTTGGAAGGCCTAAGAAAAAAAATTATTGTATGCTATAATATAACTATAAAAGGTACTGGAGTTTCTTTGGGGAATTTTACCATATTTCTTGAAATATGGGATCTGTACAAATTTGAATCCCTCTAGAGTTTTAACTATAATTCCTAAAGTTATCATTTATAAATATAAATGTTCATTATGAATTCATTTTTACTTCTTACCTCTATTCCTCAAGAGGTAAAAATCAAATCTAGGGGAAAAATAATACTAACTAAATTTGATAAAGCTCACTGTATCTAGTACAGTGTTGTATACTCTATGGCCATTTCAGAGTCATAACTAATCTCTCTGCTTTCACCCATGCCCCCCAGAGTTTACTCTCCACAAAGCAGCTAGACTGAACCCTATAAATCTAAACTCTCCAAAAGATTCCCATCCCACTCAGAATAAAATCCTCCTTCCTTATTATGGTATACAAACCCTACATAACCAGTCATCAGCAATCCCCATCACTACTCCCACACAATTCTTTTACTTTCTTTTTTCTTATATTATTCCCCTACCATTCTCCTTCAGCTTTCCTCTCCAGCCAGTCTAGCCTCTTCCACCATTCTGGAAGGATATACACCTCTACTGTAAATACAGTCTCCAGACTTTTGCCCTCGATGGTCCTCTTCCTGAAACGTTTTTATCTCAAAAGTCACAAGTTTGACTCTTTCAGACAGTAATTATCTGCTCAAATGTTACCCCATCAGAGGCTTTCCCCCCCAGCCATCTAATCTAAAACAGCACATTCACTGGGCATGGTGACACAGGCCTGTAATCCTAGAACTATGGGAAGCCAAGATGGGTGCATCACCGAAGGGCAGGAGTTGAAGAACAGCCTGGCCAATATGGCAAAACCCCATCTCTACTAAAAATACAAAAAAAAAAATAGTGGGGCGTGGTGGCACACGCCTGTAATCCCAGCTACTCAGCAGGCTGAGGCAGGAGAATTGCTTGAACCCGGGAGGTGGAGGTTGCAGTAAGCCGAGATCACACCACCACACTCCAGCCTGGACAACAGAGTAAGACTCTTTCTCAAAAAAATAAAATAAAATAAAAAATAAAACAGCACTTCTACTATCACTCTCTCTCCCTTTAACCAGCACTATCTTCCTCCCTACCACTCATCATCTCATTATATAGTAAATCAATATTTAGTTAGCACCTGTTTCCACCTACTATAATGTAATTTCCATGAAGGCTGTGATTTGTTCAGTGCTGTTATTTCCAGTGCCAAAAAACTACCTCGTAGGTGCTCAATAACTGTTGAGCAGATGAAAATTTAAAATGTCTGACTCTAGAATCCATGCTATCAACTTTAATTATTCATACACACCAAAGAAGTCCTTTAAATAATAAATGTTAGAAGTATATTTAAACTGAGAATATTGATTGCCTCTAAAGAAGAGGCTAAAGGGAGAGAAATACAGGGAGATTAAATGTATACCCCTTAAATCTTGAACTATATTAATGAGTTAATTTTTCAAAATTAAACAAAATGTAACATGTTAATTTAACAGGTTATAACAATGACTGAATTACATTAACTTTCCAATTTAATTCTGCATTCTCAGGATATGGAACACTAATGGCCAAAACATGACAATCTTCATGTTGTTTTTGGGTGCTTTTTGTTGTTGTTGTTGTTTTGACACAGAGTTTCACTCTTGTTGCCCAGACTGGAGTGCAATGCTGTGATCTAGGCTCACTGCAACCTTCGTCTTCCAGGTTCAAGTGATTCTCCTGTCTCAGCCTCCCGAGTAGCTGGGAATACTAGGTATGTACCACCACGGCCGGCTAATTTTGTATTTTTAATAGAGATGGGTTTTCACCATGTTGGCCAAGCTGGTCTCAAACTCCTGACTTCAGGTGATCCTCCCACCTTAGCCTCCCAAAGTGCTGGGATTACAGGTGTGAGCCACCGTGCCTAGCCCTGTTCTAGGGTATTTTAATAAGACTTCCGGGAATTTCTGAGCACAAGAAGTTAAATGTTACTTTCTTAAATGTTCCCTACTCTTATATCATATTACATCTTAATTAGCAATCACCTTGTCAGTAGGAAGTTGTTACCTACATTCATTTGTTCATTCACAAAGGGTGACACAGCCACCAAACAGTAAGTGGAGTCTGAGGATAGGAAAAACAAAATCCCCAAGTGTTTTTGCCTACTCTCACCACTCAGCACAATATTTCTGACACCAAATGTGTGGGGTTATTTCCTCCACACACCAAGCAAGCAGCGCAGAAGCTGGGTGTCTTACAATTTAACTCAATTTTATCTACCTAGAGATAGTGTCAGATTCCAGAAGTCCAGGGCTCAGGCTCACATGACTGTCCTAGACTTCAGATGCCATTTCTGATTGATTGGCAATAAACTGGGGTTTCCACAACCCCTTCCTTGGTTAGATTAATTTGCAAGAGTGGCTCACAGAACTCGGAGAAACACTTTACATACATTTACTAATTTATTATAAAGGATATTACAAAGGATACAGATGAACAGCCAAACAAAAAGATACACAGAGCAAGGTGTAGGAGAAGAGTGGCTGAGCAGAGTCCTTCAGTAACTTCCACGTGTTCAGCTCTTCCAAAGCTCTCTGAACCCAGTACTTTTAGGTTTTGTGAAGGCTTCATTACATAGGCATAGTTGATTAAATCACCGGCCATTGTTGATGAGGTTAACTTTCAGCCTCTCTCATCTCTACAGAGATGTGGCGGTGGGGGTGGGATGGGGGGTTGAGGAGTGAGTGCTGAAAGTCTCAACCTTCTATCAGCCTCTCCTCAGTCTTTCAGGTGACCAGTCCCCATCTTGAAGCTATCTAGGGGTCCCCAGCCTCCAGTCATCTCATTAACATACAAAAGACGCTCTAATCACTAGGGAGAGTCCTAGAATTTTAGGAGGTGTTTTTTTTTTTTTTTTTTGGCCAGGAAACAGAATAAAGACCAAATATATATTTCACAATATCACATAAAGTTTCATTGTTATAAGAAACTCTGTCACCAAAGTTCCCATAACAAAATATTCCAGGATATGGTTCATTATATCTAGAATTTAAGGTCCTAGGTAAGCCTGGTAGTAGAGTTGGGTGGAAGAAGGGTTGAGTAGGAAAAAGTAGCAGCAGCAATCCAGCCACTTCTCACTTCCCCTTCTAACCACAGCTAGTCCCTATTTAGATAGGAAGCCACTCCCAGTTCTCTTGAAAACAGTGGTCCTCTCAACTGCCAAGGCCACAGGAAGAAGGTCACTTTCAGAAAAGAAAACCCAGAAAGATGACAGTAATGAAATCCTTCATGGACCAATACTAGACTAATTGTCTTCCCAGTACTTTATAATTCTTACTACATCACAAAGGATGAGGATTATAAACCCAAAGTTAGAAAGAATAAGCACTGATTTCTGCCAGTTATAAGGTAATAGACGATTGCACTTAACTTTCAAAATCAAATAAGGCTGGATACTTTTCCAACTCTTCTGCATTAAATTATTAGATGTTGTATGATAGTATGAGAACCTTAACCTTTCTGTATGAAATCCGTTTTTTGTTTGTTTGTTTGTTTGAGATGGAGTTTCGCTCTTATTGCCCAGGCTGGAGTGCAAAGGCATAATTTCGGCTCACTGCAACCTCTGTCTCCTGGGTTCAAGCAATTCTCCTGCCTCATCCTGCCAAGTAGGTGGGATTACAGGCATGTGCCACCATGCCTGGCTAATTTTTTGTATTTTTAGTAGAGACAGGGTTTCACCATGTTGTCCAGGCTGGTCTCGAACTCCTGATCTCAGGTGATATCCACCCACCTCGGCCTCCCAAAGTGCTGGGATTACAGACATGAGCCACCGTGCCCAGCCTCTGAAATCACTATTACATACACATATTCTGCTATCATTTAAATAATCAACACTCTGTTAAGATTTTTAAAAATGACTAAAGAGTTTTCAAAAAATCACTAAGAAACAGTCTGTGTCCTATTAAATGACACATGGAGCAATTACTAACTCAATTGAAATGAGACAGAAAATCTGACAATCAACTGGAAACTGTCATATAAAAATTAAGGTTGGACCTAAGCAAAAGCATTACCAATGGTTTTTTTTTTGCTTTTATATTCTCTTTAAGAAAAATACATTTAATTGCAAACAAAGTATAAAGCAGAAGAGTAACTGATACTTTGTGACATTTTACCATTCCCCTATAGTCAAAATATAACAAAATATTTGAACCAATCATATTTCACTCCTTGGTTAGTCACTGTACATAGCAGAGACTCTATACTCAGTAGTTATAGATTTAGTTATGAAAAACAATCCCTATACTCAGTAGTTATAGATTTAGCTATGAAAAACAATCCACAGGAATACCTTGGCTCTCTCTTGCTCTCCCAAAGGTAGATACAGCTGGCATCTTGAGCATGCTAGTCAATCTATCCAAATGCACAACTACTAATATCCCACTACTCTCTAGCTGTTTCCTATTTCATTTCATTAGGGAGACAGAGACAAACCAAAAAATATGATAAGAGAACGTGAAATGTGGCCAGGCGCGGTGGCTCACGTCCGTAATCCCAGCACTCTGGGAGGCCGAGGCGCGCGGATCACAAGGTCAGGAGATCAAGACAATCCTGGCTAACACGGTGAAACCCCGTCTCTACTAAAAATATTTTTAAAATTAGCCAGGCATGGCAGCGGACGCCTGTAGTCTCAACTCCTCAGGAGGCTGAGGTAGGAGAATGGCGTGAACCCAGGAGGCGGAGGATGCAGTGAGCCGAAATAGTGCCACTGTATTCCAGTCTGGGCAACAGAGCAAGCCTCCGTCTCAAAAAAAAAAAAAAAAAGAATGTCAAATGCAACTGTTCCACCAACACTGTTATCTCCATAACATCCTATAAAATTATCACTCAAGCTCGAATTACAACAAACTCTCAATAAATCCTAGACCACTTTTATTTTCACTGGACAAATAAATATCCTTGTTCTTGTCCCACATCGCATGAATTTCCATTTTCCAAGTCATGTTGTCATAATGGCACACAACTTCACCCATTTGTTGTACTTGTAAGTACCAGAAAAATCAAGTACATTAACTCAAGCAGGTTGAGTTAAATCTGACAATTCACTTAACCTTTAATTACTTATGTGCTAGACATAAAAGATTGAAACACATGGCATGCAGAAAAATTGTACAATCATATCACATAGAAAAAATTTTAAAACTAAGTTAGGAAAAGTAAATTAATAAATTTTGGTTAATCAAAGTATGTTCTGAAACATTAAGTCTGATAACTTCTTCCTAATAAATACAAGAGCCTGAATTATTTTCTTAAAACTTTGCTATTGCAAGTACAGAACTTTTTACATATTTTTCTTTAAAGCGTTAAGTCACACTGCATTATGTCTATTTGAATTACTACTTACATTACTATAAAGAAATCAAGATAACATTAAACTCTTAAAATATCTTTGGTAACTGAAGGAATTATCTTCTGTGTTGTCTATATCAAAGGTCATATCATATTTCATACTTTTCTTAGATAAACATTTAAACAGCATACATGGTATGATGGAGAAAATTATAACAAACTCACACCAAATATCAGCCTTTCTGAATTTCCAAAAGAGGGCACAATTTGCAAAAAAAAAAAAAAAAAGAGAACCATAATTTTCATGTATCAAGAAAAAAATATAATAATCAGTTTTTCTAAAGTACTCAAAGAAGTCAATTTGAGGCAACACTACCAGAAAAAGTGGCCAATGAAATCATACAAATTTCTAAACTTAAAAAATGTAGTAGACTCTTTCTAAAGGTGAATATTATCGTCAAATCAGTAACTCAAACCAGCCCTAAATGTCTGCTTTTTTTTTTCAGGTAAGCAAGAGGGATTTAATTTGTTTGTTTGTTTGTTTCTTCTTTGAGACAGAATCTCGTTCTGTCACCAAGGCTGGAGTATAACAGCGTGATCTTGACTCACTTGCAACCTCCATCTCCTGGGTTCAAGCAATTATCCTGCCTCAGGCTCCCAAATAGCTGAGATTACAGGTGACTGCCACCACGCCCGGCTAATTTTTTGTATTTTTAGTAGAGACGGGGTTTCACCATGTTCACCAAGCTACTCTCGAACTCCTGACCTCAAGTGATCCGCCCGCTTTGGCCTCCCAAAGTGCTGAGATTACAAGTGGGAGCCACTGCGCCTGACCTGTTTTTGTTGGTGGTGGTTTTTTTTTTTTTAGACGGAGTCTCACTCAGTCGCCCAGACTGGAGTGCAGTGGCGCAATCTCAACTCACTGCAAGCTCCACCTCCCAGGTTCACGCCATTCTCCTGCCTCAGCCTCCCAAGTAGCTGGGACTACAGACGCCCACCACCACGTGGCCCGGCTAATTTTTTTTGTTTGTTTGTTTGTTTGTTTTTTTGAGACGGAGTCTCGCTCTGTCGCCCAGGCTGGAGGGCAGTGGCCGGATCTCGGCTCACTGCAAGCTCCGCCTCCCGGGTTCCCGCCATTCTCCTGCCTCAGCCTCCCGAGTAGCTGGGACTACAGGCGCCCGTTTGTATGTTTTTTAGTAAAGACGGGGTTTCACCTTGTTAGCCAGGATGGTCTCCATCCTGGCCTAATTTTTAAGTTACAGCAGAAACTGGATTTTCTTCCTAAGTACTGGAGTATCCCCTAGTGGACTGGTGAGGAACAGTTTCTTGTTTTACTAAATCAAACTCTGTCATAATAAATTCACTTTTTTTATAATCTCACCTAAATAACTTTTTTTCCATGGTCAAAACAGGGTTAACATTAGTTTTTATAAATTTCATAATTTTGACTACAATGAAGGTCCTGCAAGGTAGAAACACATTTTTTTTGGCAAATACCATTTCCAGTGTTTCAAATATAATAACCTCTTTCAAGAATCTTGTTACATGAGCATGACTTTAGTAATTGAAAAACCAATCATCCTTAATAGTTTCCTAATGACATAACTTAAGGCAAAGGAAGTTTTTATGGAAATTAAACTACTTCACTGAACTAAATGTCAACAATCAAATCACGAACATTAAGCAGAGTGCTTTCTAAAGAGCCAGGGGTTTCAAGCCAGGAAGCTTGAAAATGATTTTTCTTTTTTACATATCATATAATTTCTGCTAACATGGAATAAAGATTTCTAAAAAACCATTTTTAAGGTATCAACACTCTATTTACACACAAATTAAAACTCAACACACAAAACACTTCATATTTCTGCAAATAATTAAAATCCACTGAAGAATACAAGGGCTCCAGCTAGCAGTATGACTGGAACCTTGTGAGAAACCCTGAGCTAGAAATACCTAGCTAAGACACTCTCAGATTTCTAACACTCAGAATAAATGTTGTTTGTTTTAAGCTGCTAAATTTGGGGATAACTGGTTACTCAGCAACAAATACGTTGTGTTTAATATGCTTAAAGAAAAAAAGAAGGCAATGATAGTAAGAAGAAAATGGCATTATAAAACAAAGACCAACAAGTCAACAACAAAAAAGCAAACATTCAAAAATGGGCAAAGGACTTCAAAATTTCTCAAAAACAGATACACAAATAGCCAATAAACACTTGTTAAAAGATGCCCAACATCACTAATCATTCGGGAAATGCATATCAAAACGACAATGAGAAGCCGGGCATGGTGGCTCATGCCTGTAATCCCAGCACTTTGGCAGGCTGAGGCAGGCAGATTACCTGAGGTCAGGAGTTCAAGACCAGCCTGGTCAACAAGGTGAAACCCCATCTCTACTAAAAATACAAAATTTACCCAGGCATGGTGGTATGTTCCAGTAGTCCCAGCTACTCAGGAAGCTGAGGCAGAAGAATCGCTGGGACCCAGGAGGCAGAGGTTGCAGTGAGCTGAGATCGTGCCACTGCACTCCAGCCTGGGCAACACAGCAAAACTCCATTTCAAAAAAAAAAAAAACCTACCACATCACAGCCATTAGGATGGCTACTATTAAAACATACACAAACACAGAAAATAACAAATGTTGGTGAGGGTATGGAGAAACTGGAACCCTTGTGCATTACTGGTGGGAATATAAAATGGTAAAGCCACTATGGAAGACAGTATGGTGATTCCTCAGAAAAATTAAACATAGAATTACCGTATGACCCAACAATTCCACTTCTGTATATATATTCAAAAGAATCAAAAGCAGGAACTCAGAGATACTTGCATGTCCATGTTCACTGCAGCATCAGTCACAACAGCCAAAAGGTGGAAGCAACCAAAGTAGTCCACAAAGAGATGAGTAGATAAAGAAAATGGGCTACATACACACCATTAAATATCATTCAGCCTTAAAAAAGAAAAAAAAGAAATTTTCACACACATTACAACACGGATGTACCTTGAAGACATTAAGTTAAATGAAATGAGCCAGTTACAAAAGGGCAAATACTATATGATTCCATTTATATGAGGAACCTAGAGTAGTCAGACTCATAAAGGCAGAAAGTAAAATGTGGTTGCCAAGGGCTGGAGGAAAAGGGTAAATGGTGAATTATAGTTTAACAGATGCAGAGCTTCAGTGTGGAAGAAGAAAAGAGTTCTGGAGATGGACGGTGGTCATGTATGGTGTCATGGTAGTGATGGTTACACAACAATATGAAAAGAGCGATGGCTCACACTTGTAATCCCAGCACTTCAGGAAGCCGAGGTGGGCGGATCACTTGAGGCCAGGAGTTTGAGACCAGCCTGGCCAATATGGCGAAACCCTATCTCTCTAATAGAAATACAAAAATTAGCCGGGTGTGGTAGCAGGTGCCTGTAATCCCAGCTACTCGGGAGGCTGAGGCAGGAGAATCGCTTGAACCCAGGAGGTAGAGGGTTGTAGTGAGCCAAGATCGCACCACTGCAATCCAGCCTGGGTAACAAGAGCGAAACTCAGTCTAAAAAAAAAAAAAATTTTCAAATGGTAAAAATGGTACATTTTATGTTATACGTATTTTACCACCTTTTTTTATAAGATCAGATTTTACAGAGAATCAAACAGAACCTGCAGAATAAAAGACACAATAATTGAAATTAGTTCAATGGATGAATTAAATAGCAGATTAGATCAGCTAAAGAGGACTGTGAATACACAAAATGTAGTAGGGTGATACAAAAATTGAATATATCAAACAGAAGTTATGCAACATGAGGACAGAATAGAATGTCCAACATATCTAAATACCATTCAAGAGGGAAAGAAAAGAAAAATGAGAAAGAGGCAATATTTGAAGATATAATTGCTGAGACTTTTCCAAAAACTGCTGTAGTTTCTGGAAGCACAAAGAATTGCTAGTAGGATAATAAGAAATCTATACCTAGTCACTTTCCAGTGAAAATTCAAGACACTGAAGACAAAAAAACTTTAACCTTTCTCAATAGCAACAATGGCACCCAAGGGATAATAAAAATATATATATATTAAAAAAGCTAAAGAGTAAATCAAATACTCTTCAAGGCTGTACAACTAAACCTGCTATGATTTTGAGGGCCCTTTCACCCTCACCAAAAGACTATAAACTCAACTCACCAATACATTATAGTTAACTAATTCTTAGGCAGGAAGGGTGTCTGGTTTTCCTCCAGAATACACCTGCTTGGTTCAAAAAAAACACACATTTAAAAAAAAAAAAAGGCCAGGCGAGGTGGCTCACGCTCGTAATCCCAGCACTTTGGGAGTCCAGGGAGGGTGGATCACCTGAGGTCAGGAGTTTGAGACTACCTTAATCAACATGGCGAAACCCCTTCTCTACTAAAAATACAAAAATTAGCCAGGCGTGGTGGTATGTGCTGGTAGTCCCAGCTAATCAGGAGGCTGAGACAGAAGAATTGCTTAAACCCAGGAGGTAGAGGTTGCAGTGAGCCAAGATCACGCCATTGCACTCCAGCCTGGGCGACGAGAGCAAAACTGTCTCCAAAAAAAAAAAAGTTTTCTGCTAGGTACAGTGGCTCACACCTGTAATCCTAGCACTTTAGGAGGCCGAAGTAGGCGGATCACTTGAGCCCAGCAATTCGAGACAAGCCTGGGAAACATGGTGAAACCATGTCTCTACTAAAAATATAAAAATTAGCTGGGCACGGTGGCACACGCCTATAGTCCCAGCTACTTGACAGGCTGAAGTGGGAGGGTCACCTGAGCCTGAGGACGTCAAAGCTGTAATGAGCTATGCCACGCCACTGCACTTCAGCCTGGATGACAGAGTGAAACCCTGCATCAAAAAAAAAAGTTTTCCAGGTGATTTTGATACACCATGTTTAAAAGAAAAGGAAAAGGAAGGAAAGGTAAAGAGGGAGAGAATACGATAAAATAAATGAGACAAAATGTTGACAATTAGGGAATGTGGGCAAAAAGTACATGAGACTTGTTTGTGCTATTCTTGCAACTTTTCTGTAATCCTGAAACTATTTCAAGATTTAAAAAGTTATTTTTAAAAAACCCACCTAGGCCGGGCACGGTGCCTCACGCCTGTAATCCCAGCACTTTCGGAGGTCGAGGTGGGCGGATCACCTGAGGTCAGGAGATTGAGACCAGCCTGGTCAACATGGTGAAACCCCTGTCTCAACCAAAAATACAAAAATTAGCCAGGCATGGTGTCAGGCGCCTGTAATCCCAGCTACCCAAGAGGCTGAGGCAAGAGAATCGCTGGAACCTGGTGTAAGAGGCTGCAGTGAGCCAAGATCATGCCACTGTACTCCAGCCTGGGCAACAGAGCAAGATTCCGTCTCCAAAAAAAAAAAAGCCACATATACCAGAATCACACAATTCTGTTTCAAGATGCCACTATCTTTTCTAAACATGAATTCTAGGAATGGTAATAGGGTATCATGTCTATAAAATTATCCAAATTATCCTTTTTTTTTTTTTTTTAAAGATGGAGTCTTGCTCTGTTGCCCAAGCTGGAGTGCAGTGGCACAATCTCCGCTCACTGCAAACTCCACCGCCGAGGTCCAAGCGATTCTCCTGCCTCAGCCCCCCTAGTAGCTGGGATTACAGGCATGCACCACCATGCCCAGCTAATGTTTGCATTATAAGCCGAGACAGGGGTTTCGCCATGTTGACCAGGCTGGTCTCGAACTCCTGACCTCAGGTGATCCACCCGCCTCGGCCTCCCAAAGTGCTGGGATTACAGGCATGAGCTACCGCGCCTGGCAAATTATCCCATTATTATCTGGAATTATTCGTGATGAGGGAATAAGATTGGATGTGTTTAAATCAGTTACTGAAACCTACTAACACACAGGTGTCAATAATTCATGACAACCTCACTGTAAAGGTATGGAAACAGTTTCTATGCCTCTCCCATCCTCTTAATGACTTTGTACTTATGATATTCCTAGTTCTTAAACTGTACAAAGTCTCAGTGAGTGACTGTGGAGATCCATTTAAAATTCCATTCTCTAACTTAATGTTTCTTCTCTCCTACTAATTTTCCTATGCAACCTCACATCAAACAACAAACAGAAGAAGAGAAACACAAACTTTACCTTCTCTCTTTTTCTCCCCCTTTAAACTTCTCCAATCTCTCCACATCTTCACAGAAAATGTACTCTAACATTTTTTTTTTTTTTT
>NW_012116433.1:81975-95022 GCF_000951035.1 Colobus angolensis palliatus
CCTCAGCCTCCCGAGTAGCTAGGACTATAGACATGTACCTCCATGCCAGCCAACATTTAATTTTTGGTAGACTCAGGGTCTCACTGTGTTGCCTAAGCTGGTCTCAAACTCCTGGGCTCAAGCAATCCTCCTGCCTCAGCCTCCCAAAGTGCTAGGATTACAAGCATGAGCAGTGCACTGCACCTGGCCCCCAATGCCTTTTTTTTCTTTATCTTTTTTTTTTTTTAAGACGGAGTCTCCATCTGTCTCCCAGGCTGGAGTGCAGTGGTGGCAATCTCGGCTCACTGCAACCTCCTTCTCCCAGGTTCAAGAGATTCTCGTGCCTCAGCCTCCCAAGTAGTTAGGATTATAGGCGCACACCACTCCACCTGGATAATTTTTATATTTTTAGTAGACATGAGGTTTTGCCATGTTGGCCAGACTGGTCTTGAACTCCTGACCTTGAACTCAGGTGATCTGCCTACCTCAGCCTCCCAAAGTGCTGGGATTACAGGCATGGGCCACAGTGCCCGGCCCACAATGCTTTCTTGAGTTACATTTACGTTGTCTCACTTTCAGTTCTCCTTCCTGAATAATATATTTCTATACAGTACAGAACCTTATCAGATAGCTAGACACCAAGATACAGTTTCACAAAGATAAAACTTAAACAGAAGTTTGTCAGTCACAAATTAAGAGCCTTTTTTTCTCTCCTTCAGATCCCAAACTTAATTTTAGTTTCACATATTCTATATCCCACCCTATTTGGGCACAACTTAAACCCAAAAAATGGTATCTACCCACTGAAAGCTTCCTTGTAGAGATTTTGTATGCACATGGTTGATTCCAATTATAAACTAATCTGATCCACTATTGTGCGGGGAGTCTTCAAGAACACCCTCAGACTGGATGATTCACTAGGACTCAGAAAACTCAGCACACAGTTGTACTCGTGGCTGTGCTTTATCATAGCAAAGGGATATAAAGCAAAATCAGCAAAGGAAAAAGGTGTATGAGGCAATGTCCAGAGAAAACCAGGCACAAGTGCCCAAAAGTCTTCTCCCAGTGGAGTCACACAAGACACATTTACTTCCTCCAGCAATGAGTTATAGCAACATGTGTAAAATGCTGTCTCCAAGGTTCTTCTTAGGGGTTGATCACATAAACACCCTCTGCCTACTACACAGCAAAATTCCAGACTCCCAGACAGGTGTTCTGTGTAAACCACATTGTTTATACAAACAGCTTAGGCACAATGGGCCACTCTTTTGGGTTCTGGAAATGGTAGGAAACCTCCCCAAATCCAAGTTCCTAGATGCTAGCCAAGGGTCAACTTTGCAAGCAGACCTCGCTAAGGATTTTCAGTCTCAATCAGGCCTGCTATGTTAATTCTTTCTGCACAACTGAGATGTTCTCTTGGGAAATAACATGGTTTTTTGTCTTGTTTTTGCAGTTCTGTGTTTTTCTATTCAAAATGCACCCCCATTTCCTGTCATTTTAATTAAAATTACCTTACTGAAATTTGTATCTTTTTTGTAACTTATCAGCTACTTACACCCAACTTTTAAAATTTTTACAAGCCACAAATATGGTGGATACACTATGGGATGGTCAAATTATTTGTCTATACTTAAGTAGAATACCTATGAGAAATATTCTTTTAAGATTTAAAGATGGTAAAAAAAAAATTAATCTTAGCACACTGGGATAAATATCATTTGATACAATTTAACATATATATCATTATTGGTCTTCTATACCGTAACAGAATCGGTAACTATTAATACTTTTTTAGCAAAGAAAAACGTGGCTCTTACTTCTGCTTATTACCAATTTATATGCACATCTACAGATTAGCTGCTAACACTATGGAAGTGCCATTCTTTTAAAAATCACCCCTAAAAACTAGACAGGAAACCCACGCTTCCCTCTTCTTCAAAGAAATTAACTCACGACATTTTAAAAGGAATTAACCTTGCTGTCCTCCTACACATTTTTGTTTTCAATAGTTAACAGTACCTTAGACTGAGTATGTTCTATTCAACGGGTCACAGAAAAAATTAACATCACAAGAATACTTTACCTCAGCTTAAAAATAGGAAAGGAGCTTAAATACCTGTATACAAATGTGTACTTCCTTAGTTTTTGGTTACACTAGCAAATTAAGTAACACTGGACTGTAAGTGAATTAGTGATTGATCTGTACCCTGAAATAACTGCTGAAATGTCTTCTGCCTTTTTCCCCTACAATCACTTCTGTTAACATATGTCCTATCCTTATGTAAACTTATATGAGCTCAACAGAATGAAGAATACAGACGCCTTCAAGGAACTGAATCTAACAGAGGAAACAAATAACAATAAAAATTGTAAGGCAAAAGTACTGGATGTTAAATAGTGTGAAAAGAAATAAATGTGAAGTAAGTTCTAAAAAGAGGTAAAAACAAAAACCAACCACAAAAAGTCCTTTCTCCTTCAATTTAAGATCTCCAGCTTAGAAGATTCAAAATACATGAGTGAAAAATGACAACAAAAAATTGCCTTGTATATGCTTTGGTTAGCAACACAAAATGATACACACAAAAGAGGCTTTAAAAGGATACACACCCCAGAACTTTTATTACATTGTTGTCTCCCAGTAGGAAAGTGGGTATGGGGTTTGTTTGTTTCAGTTTTTGCTTATTTTTTTCCCGTAACAAAACATACTGCATTTGTAAAAAGAAAAAATTATTTTTTTCATTTCCCATCAGAGAAGTAAAGTAAGAATATAGTAAATAAATGGCTTATATTTTTTCTTTTTCCTAAAGACAAAACGAAATCTGTGTTTTAATAAACATGTTATACTTGCACAAAGAATGTTTTCCTCTCTTCTGTTGCCTTTGTAAGCTGCTTCCTTAAAACACAGTGATCAAAATAAATAAAATACAACTAAGTACTCCAGAAAAGATATTCAAATTGGAAACCAGTTAGTATGTACCTTCCCTATCAGTACAGACTTCCCTCTCACTGAGGTCATCCTCTCCAGGTAACTTTCCTGGATCATCCCTCACTTTCAAGTATTATTATCCCAAAGATCATTCTTCTCAAAGTAAACAGTCTTTTTTTATTGCTATGTTCATTGCAAATAAGGAAAAAAAAAAAAAAAACCTCTATTTTTATTGTTACAAGCTATTCACAGAAGCCCAGGCATTAAGAAAGACATCTTAGTAGGCAAGAGGTTAGAGTTAGGTCTCAGGTCTCATGTTCCAGCTCTGGCCCCACATACTATACATTATTTCATTTAGCATGGAATTGGGATAAGAGAATTATTTTGTCAAATTACGTGCCAGTATCACACTGTTTTAAATACTGTATTTTTATAACAGGCAGCATAGCATGGTGGTTAAGGGAGTACACTTTAGCTAAACTGCCTAGCTTTGACTTGTCTTTACCATTTCCTTGGCTGTGTGGCCTTGCACATGTTACTTAACGTCCCAGTAATTCAATGTCCTTATTTGTAAAATGGAGATGATAATGATGCCTACCTAATAGAAAGAGCTGATATGAGGATTAAATACTTTAGGCTTTTAAAATATTTCCATTTATATATTTATTTACTTATTTATTTATTTAGAGATGGAGTTTCACTCTGTCACCCAAGCTAGAGTACAGGGGCCCGATCTCGGCTCACTGCAACCTCCACCTCCCAGGTTCAAGCAATTCTCCTACCTCAGCCTCCCAAGTAGCTGGGATTACAGGTGGGCGTCACCACGCCCAGCCAATTTTTGTATTTTTAGTAGAGATGGGGTTTTGCCACGTTGGCCAGGCTGGTCTCGGACTCCTGACCTCAGGTGATCCACCTGCCTCGACCTCCCAAAGTGCTGGGATTACAGGCATAAGCCACCACCCCCCGGCAAAATATTTCCTTTTACATACTATCTGCTCACTGCCAAAAAAAAATTCAAATAACACAGATATATGCAGGTTAAAGGTGAAAGTTCCGGCCGGGCGCGGTGGCCCAAGCCTGTAATCCCAGCACTTTGGGAGGCCGAGACAGGTGGATCACGAGGTCAGGAGATCGGGACCATCCTGGCCAACATGGTGAAGCCCCATCTCTACTAAAAAAATACAAAAAACTAGCCGGGCGAGGTGGCGGGCGCCTGTAGTCCCAGCTATTTGGGAGGCTGAGGCAGGAGAATGGCGTGAACCCAGGAGGCGGAGCTTGCAGTGAGCTGAGATCCGGCCACTGCACTCCAGCCTGGGCGACAGAGCGGGACTCCCTCTCAAAAAAAAAAAAAAAGTGTAAGTTTCCTCTGCATCTCTACTCCTACCACTCAGCAAGGAACCTAAAAAAATATTAAGATGAGCTGGGTCTGGTGGCTCACACCTGTAATCCTAGCACTTTGGGAGGCCTAGGCAGGCAGATCACTTGAGGCCAGGAGTTCAAGACCAGCCTGGCCAACATGGCAAACCCCCCCCCTCTACTAAAAAATACAAAAATTAACCGGACGTGGTGGCGCATGCCTGCAATCCCAGCTACTCGGGAGGCTAAGACTTCAGAATCGCTTGAACCTGAGAGGCAGAGTGCAGTGAGCCAAGATCCCGCCACTGCACTCCAACCTGGGTGACAGAGCAAGACCCTGTCTCAATAAACAAAACAAAACAAATAAAAAACAAACAAACAAAACAACTAAGATGATTCTTTTAGACCAACTGATAACTTCTTTGTTTCATTCACAGTTGTCTGAACCAAGAGAAACCTCCTCTGAATCTGATTAACAGACTCTGAACATCGCTTTTTCTAGTTTCAGATAAATGTAGTTACTAGATAGAAACATGAGTAGTGTCTCTAAGGAAGGGACTGAGTGCTACATGTAACATAACAGGTGACCCAAATATTTAGCAACCAGCAGAGCAAAGTCCTTACAACTTTTTTTTTTTTTTTTTTTGAGACTGAGTCTCACTCTGTCACCCAGGCTGGAGTGCAGTGGCGTGATCCTGGCTCACTGCAATCGCCACCTCCTGGGTTCAAGAGATTCTCCTGCCTCAGCCTCCTGAGTAGCTGGGATTACAAGTGCATACCACCACGCCCGGCTAATTTTTAATATTTTTAGTACAGAAGGGGTTTCACCATGTTGGTCAGGCTGGTCTCGAACTTTTGACCTCGTGATCTGCCCACCTTAGCCTCCCGAAGTGCTGGGATTACAGGCATAAACCACCGCGCCCGGCCCACTACAACTCTTCATCAAATATTTCCAGCTGCCCTCCCAGGTACATAACAAAACTGCACTTTCTCCATGCTCCCCGGCATTACATGAGGCCATATGACTTGCTTTGGCCAGTGAGATATAAAAGGAAGTGATATACATCCCTTCTGGCTTTTAAAGTTTCCACCAGTACTTGACTCAGCACTGTTTCTCTCTGCAAAGGTAACTGCCAGCTTTCTAGAATGATGGTTGAAGACTCTTGTCAGCCTGGGTCTCTGGGTGACAAAAAATGGGCATAGCCCACCTCCCACCTCCTTCGGGGGGTCTGAGGGGGTAAGACCCACCTCCTGATCCATATGGGACATGTATTACAAGTGATGAACTTTGGATGTGTTAATCCACTGAGATGAGGGAGGGCGGGTAACGGGGATTGTTGTTGTGGGTACTAACTAATCACTTAGTCTATCCTGATTACACAGACCAACTGATTCTAAAGTTAAAATAGAACATAAGCAAACAACAACAGCCAGGAATATTCTGAAAAAAATAGCAACGAAGAGGAACTAGCCCTGCTGACAACAGCAAAAAAATAAAGATCTAATACTTACACAGCACCAACTACATGCTAAGCACTTTTCTAAGCACTTTATATAGCTTAACTCATTTAATCCTTGCATCAGCCCTCTATTAGATAGGTATCATTATCATCTCTATTTTACAAATAAGGACATTGAATTACAGGGATGTTGAATAACATGCCCAAGGTCACACAGCTAAGAAAGTGGTAAAGACAAGACTCAAAGCTAGGCAGTTTAGTTCAAGTCTATACCCTTAACTACCATTATACATTATAATGTATACATGTACATTATAAAAGTACAATTAAAACTGTGATATCGGCACATTATTTGACAGGCAAATTAAGAGAACATAAAGTACAGAAATAGAATCAAATGCACACAGGATTTAGCATACAAAAAGGTGGATAAAAGCTTATTCAATACATAGTTATTCTGAAATCCCCATCCCTTTTCCATAAGCAATTCCAAATTCAAGGCATCTATTCAATAGCCATACTAGCACATGTCTAAAATGACACATATTAGGGTTTGTACTAGGACACTGTTTACAACAGCAAAAAATTGAAAACAAAATAATTATATAATTCATCCACATAATGAAACGCTATGCATCCATTTAAAAAAAAAAAAAAGCAAGTTCTTTATTTACTGACATGAAAGAATTTCCAACATAAGCTATATAATAGCATCCATTGGTCTAGGGGGAAAAAAAAAGAATGGGGAGAATATACATGGCTACAGGTACATATGCATAATATATCTCTGAAAGTATACCCAAGGAACTGGTGATTTGGATTGCCAAAATTTGGGTGGCTGAGGAAAAGGAGTGGCAGGTAGACTTCGAACTGCATCTTTTGAATTCGGACCACATAAACGTACTGACCCTTCAATAAAAAAACAAATTATTTAAATTTTTTAAAAAAGACTGAGCCATTTAGCAGCAGGGATAAATGCCGAAAGAATAGATTGAGAATTCTCTTGATAAAGGAGCAGAGCAGCCATTACACTCCACATACAAGCTGAAACTGAAAAAGCCAGCTGGAAGAAAGGAAAACTGAACAGATGTACAGAGCGAAAAAGAAATGCCAAATCTTGCAGTTCCTAAAAGAGAGAGACAGAATATGCAGTCTTAATTTCTAATAGCTTGCCAGCTCCAGTTTCCATCAGGCACAGCTGTACAATGATGCCTGTCCATGAAGTGTCGTGATCTCCAGTATGCCCATATAACAACAGTCCTTTCCATTACCTTCTGAAGTTAGCTCCTCTGATTCTCCATTCCTTTTTTTTTCTTTTTTTTCTTTTTAGGGCCTCTACCACTAGCTGTTCTATCTATCTGAATAAGAAGGTATTTTAGGATCATTTCAAAGTGTCCTTTGTGAGAGAGGAAAGATTGTGATTTACCTAAGTGAAGTGCTGGACATACCCAATCAGAATGTTAGTATTAAAGCAAAAAACAACTATACATTGTTAAGTCCAGAAGCACAGAAATCTGCTAATTAAGCCTAGGCACAGAACAAGTCTTATACAATATACTACCCTGTATTAAGGTCTCAAAATTCTCTCAGCCTTAACATTTTTTAGATTGTTTTTAAATTTATTTACAATTGTCTGAAACCTATGTCAACCAATAAAAATGTTAAAAATTAATGTTTAAAAAGCAATAACGGCTATCACTTTTTGAGTACTTACGATTAATCATGTACTCGCTGATAATTTTACATGTAATAATTCCTTAATTCTCACAACTCTACGAGGTAGGTATTATTAGCACACCTATTTTACTGGTGAGCAAAGAGACACAGAGAATGAATAACTGGCCCAGGAATACATTATTTCTAAGGTCTCTTCAGGTTGTACATTTTTTTATACCTATGTCAAGCTACCAAAATCAGAAATTTAACACAGGATCTAAACCCACACGGACTGTTACCAGAGTCCATGCTATTAACAGCATGTTTATAAATGATTACATCTCTAATGTTGTCACTGAAAACAATCAGAAAATGTAAATGCTTCATGAATTATTAGCATAAGAAAACTAGGTCAGGAAAGTCATTCTAATAATCTCTTAAATATCCTTTTTTTTTTTGAATAAGTATTTTTCTGGTAACAGCAATTACCTACTTTGCCTTTATAAATATTTACTTCAGACTCATGTCTACAAAATATCTGAGAAAGGCACAAAAATAGTACACGAAGACTAGTCTCAAAATAAATCAGTTATACTAACCATTAATAAAGTGAATTGTATATGTTATATATATTTTTTCAACTTTTAAGTTCAGGGTGTACATGTGCAGATTTGTCACATGGGTTAATTGTGCATCACTAAGGTTTGGGGTACGAATAATCCTGTCACCCAAGTAGTAAGCACAGTGCCCAACAGGTTTTTCAACCCTTGCCCCTTCCATTCTTTTTTTTTTTTTTTTTTTGGAGTCTCGCTCTGTCGCCCAGGCTGGAGTACTGTGGCCGGATCTCAGCTCACTGCAAGCTCCGCCTCCCGGGTTCACGCCATTCTCCTGCCTCAGCCTCCCGAGTAGCTGGGACTACAGGCGCCCGCCACCTCGCCCAGCTAGTTTTTTGTATTTTTTAGTAGAGACGGGGTTTCACTGTGTTAGCCAGGATGGTCTCGATCTCCTGACCTCGTGATCTGCCCGTCTCGGCCTCCCAAAGTGCTGGGATTACAGGCTTGAGCCACCGCGCCCAGCCGCCCCTTCCATTCTTTCCCCTCTAGTAGTTCCCATGTCTATTATTCCCATCTTTATGTCCATTTGTACTCAATGCTCAGCTCCCACTTGTGAAAACATGGGGTATTTGGTTTTCTGTTCCTATATTAATTCACTTAGGATAATGGCCTCCAGCTGTATCCATGTTGCTGCAAAGGCCATGATTTTGTTCTTTTTTGTTAACCATTGTGCTTCAGTGGTAGAATGGTTTAGGGACTGGGTGCTTGTGTGTCAGACACTTTATCCTGCTATCTCATTTAATCCTCAGAACTGCTCTAAGAGCTGAACATACTCTCTGGCTTTACAGACAAGGACATTTGGCTAAGAGAGATTGTCTTCTGCCTTCAGGCCACACAGCTAGTAAGTTGTAGGGCTTGATTGTAAGTTTTGTGGTTTCCCAATTCTCTGCTGCATCTAAGGGGAGATATCCCACATTGATATTCCAGTCCAAAGCCTTCATGATAATATGATAAGAGAAATCAAATATATGCATGCAGCCATAAAAAAGAACAAAATCATGGCCTTTGCCGCAACATGGATGCAGCTGGAGGCCATTATTCTGAGTGAATTAATATAGGAACAGAAAACCAAATAGAGTGTAACGGCCGGGCGCGGTGGCTCAAGCCTGTAATCCCAGCACTTTGGGAGGCCGAGACGGGCGGATCACGAGGTCAGGAGATCAAGACCATCCTGGCTAACACGTTGAAACCCCGTCTCTACTAAAAATACAAAAAAAATTGCCGGGCGAGGTGGCGGGCGCCTGTAGTCCCAGCTACTCCGGAGGCTGAGGCAGGAGAATGGCGTAAACCTGGGAGGCGGAGCTTGCAGTGAGCTGAGATCCGGCCACTGCACTCCAGCTCGGGCAACAGAGCAAGACTCCGTCTCAAAAAAAAAAAAAAAAGAGTGTAACTTTTGGAGTTATACATGCCTCATTCTAAAAACTGTTTTCATCATTTATCAGCTAAGAATTAAATGAAATAAAGTCTACAGAAATGTTGGCACATAAATGCAATAATACTACCAAAAGCAAAAAATAAACACTAACAAAAAATAACTAGAAACTAAATCTAGAAAAATGGGTTAGATTCTAGTCGTTCTGTGCTCTAAGACTGGGTTCAGGGCACACTAGTCCAAAATACAGCACCTTGGCATTTGAGGAACCAGCAGAAGCAAAGAGGTCTCTCTGACCTTCTCCAGCCCCTCTCCTCTGAAGCAGACCATACAAGAATTATCTGATCTTCTTCTCTGAAGCAGGTTATAAGACCCTCAATTCCAGAGGTACCCTCCCTTTACTCAGAGGAAAGGAATGTCCTTCTCTCTGAAGACACAGGGACATTGAGAAGAATCTGATCAAACAAGCCTTGCTAAGTTCCCCCTAGGTTATTACCGTTACATCATTCTCCCTTAGTCTGATCAGACTTCTACACACTGTCCACTCTCCATCAAACCTAACCATAAAAATATACAAGTTTCCCTGTTTATTTGGGTCTTCATTTCTGAAGGCTCTATGTCACATAAAACTTAAATAAACCTGTATGTTCTTCTCATTAATCTGTCCTTTGCCGTAGTGGTCTCAGCCATGAACCTAGCAATGGATGAGGAAAAGATACTACTTTTTCTCCTCATACATTTACTGCTAAGCTATGGGTCCATAATCAACTTGTTTCAACTACCCAAGTATCATTTACCCATCTGTAATTCAAGTGTATTAGAATATATGACTTCTACAGTCTCTTCTAGTTCTAAATTTTTATACCTACGTCTCTCTAGCTACCAAAATCAAAAATTTTACCTTAAAAGCAACCAACACCCTCATACAAATACTCACTCTCAGGAAAAAGAAAACCAAACCAGCAGGAGATTCAGAGAAATTCAGAGATTCAGAGAAATAACCCAAAATGGCCAGCTCTTAAACTGCAGCCAAAGATTTCAAGTAATAAGAAACATTTTTTTATTTTTGTTTTTAGAGACAGGGTCTCACTCTGCCACCCAGACTGGAGTGCAGTGGCACAATCACATCTCACTGTAACCTCAAACTCTTGGGGTCAAGCAATCCTCCCACCTCAGCCTGCCTAGTAGCTAGGACTACAGGCACACAGCTAACTTTTAATTTTAAAGACAGGGGTCTTGCTATATTGCCCAGGGTGGTCTCAAACTCCTGCCTCAAGCAATCTTCCCCCTTAGCCTCCTAAAGTGGCATGAGCCACTGTACCAGGACAGAAATATGTTAAAAGCAAATACTTGAAATGAGAAAAAAAGTATTTTAAAAAGCAGCACCAGGAAGACATGGTGGCTCACACCTATAATCTCAGCACTTTGAGAGGCTGAGGTGGACAGATCACCTGAGGTCAGGAGTTCGAGACCAGCCTGGCCAACATGGTGAAACCCGTCTCTGCCAAAAATACAAAAATTAGCTGGGTGTGGTGGTGCACACCTGTAAACCTAGCTACATGGTAGGCTGAGGCAGGAGAATCGCTTGAACACAGGAGGTGGAGGTTGCAGTGAGCTCAGATCGTGTCACCTGCACTCCAGCAGTGACAGAGCAAGACTTTATCTCACCAAAAAAAAAAAAAAGCTTTAAGAGGAAAAGTTTTAAAGGATAAAAATAAAAATATTTTGCCAGGTGTGGTGGCACATGCCTGTAATCCCAGCACTTTGGGAGGCCAAGGTGGGTGGATCACGAGGTCAGGAGATCGAGACCATCCTGGCTAATGCAGTGAAACCCCGTCTCTACAACAAAATACAAAAAAAATGAGCCGGGCGTAGTGACGGGCTCCTGTAATCCCAGCTACTCGGGAGGCTGAGGCAGGAGAATTGCTTGAACCTGGAAGGTGGAGGCTGCAGTAAGCCGAGATCACACCACTGCACTCCAGCCTGGGCAACAGAGCGAGACTGTCTCAAAAAAAAAAATAAAAAATAAACAAAAATAAAAGTATTCCATATACTGCCAGATATTTAAAATAAACAGATGAGCATGACCTCAGACTTAAGACTATTCAAGCTTGGAAGCTTGGAAAAATATTTGCTCAGAGCTGACACCACCTTGACAAGCACAGCATATAGCCAAGATGACTTTTCTCTTTAAAGATAGTTAATAATTTCAGGAAACAGAAGACTTGAAACAATTAGACCAAAGAACTTACAAAAGCATTAGAATTTTTCCAAATAGCAGGGTTAATGAAAGAACAAAATAAAACAGAAAACAAGACATATAGTGATAAAGATGGGACTTCAAGAAATTTCCAGTCTAAGACTTAAAAGTGCAATTAGGCTGGACCTGGTGGCTCACATCTGTTATCCCAGCACTTTGGGAGGCTGAGGCGGGAGAACTGCTTTGAGCCCAGGAGTTTGAGATCTTCCTGGGCAACAAAGGAGATGCAATCCCTAAAAAAATTTTTTTTTAATTTAACCAGGTGGGGTGGTATGTGCCTATAGTCCCAGCTATTCAGGGGGCTGAAGTGGGAGAACCACTTGAGCCTAGGAGGACAAGACTGCAGTGAGCCTGTACCACTGCATCCCAGCCTTAGCAACAGAGTGAGATCCTGTCTCAGAAAATAAAAATAAAAATAAAATTTTTATAAGTGCAATTAAACTAAAAATACAGTAATCAAAGGAAAAATATATGCTGGAGAATAAAACCAAATTTAGGCCAGGTATGGTGGCTCACACCTGTAATCTTAGCACTTTGGAAGGCCGAGGCAAGTGGATCACTTGAGGTCAGGAGTTCGAGACCAGCCTGTTCAACACTGTGAACCCGGGTGATGGAGGTTGCAGTCAGCCAAGATGGCACCACAGCCTGGGTGACAGAGCAAGACTCCCTCTCAAAAAAAAATAAATAAATAAAATAACTGTTTACCAATCAATAACTGCGAAGAAAACTCAGAATGGTTCAAAGCACCTCCGTGGAATAAAATCTGCATTGTAACATGCCAGGTACAATATCTCTGAGTGTACAATGAAGAAAATACTCTCTCCCTATGTATTTGTCCATTCTCACGCTGCTATGAAGAAACACCAGAGACTGGAAGATTTATAAAGGAAAGAGGTTTAATTGACTCCCAGTTCTACATGGCTGGGGAGGCCTCAAGAAACTTAAAATCATGGCAGACGGCACCTCTTCACAGGGCAGCAGGAGAGACAACAGCCAAGTGAAGTGGGAAAGCCCCTTATAAAACTATCAGACCTGGTGAGAACTCACCATCAGGAGAACAGCATGGGAGAAACTGCCTCCATGATTTAATTATCTCCACCTGGTCCCACCCTTGACACGTGGGGGTTATTACAATTCAAGGTGAGATTTGGGTGGGGACACAGAGCCAAACCATAGCATCCTACTTGCTGAATGTATCAATTCATTTAACTACTACTGAGTGACTGGCATCATTAAAGGTACAGGACTACATGGGTGAACAAGACCAAGTTCCTGTTCGCACAGGGCTTACCATCTGAAGCAGCACTGTTCATTAGAAATATAATGCAAGTGGCCGGGTGCGGTGGCTCAAGCCTGTAATCCCAGCACTTTGGGAGGCCGAGACGGGCGGATCACGAGGTCAGGAGATCGAGACCATCCTGGCT
>NW_012116433.1:96217-96778 GCF_000951035.1 Colobus angolensis palliatus
GGAGGTTCTGGTGAGCCAAGATCGTGCCATTGCACTCCAGCCTGAGCAACAAGGGCAAAACTCCATCTCAAAAAAAAAAAAAAAAGAGAAATACAATGCAAGCTGGCTGGGCGTGGTGGCTCATGCCTGTAATCCAAGCACTTTGGGAGGCTGAGGCAAGAGGATCACCTGAGGTCCGGAGCTCAAGACCAGCCTGACCAACATGGAGAAACCCCGTCTCTACCAAAAATACAAAATTAGCCAGGCGTGGCACTGGCGCATGCCTGTAATCCCAGCTACTCGGGAGGCTGAGGCAGGAGAATCGCTTGAATCCAGGAGGCGGAGGTTGTGGTGAGCCAAGATCACAATATCGCAATCCAGCCTGGGCAGCAAGGGTGAAACTCCGTCCCAAAAAAAAAAGAAATATAATGCAAGCTACAAATGCCATTTTACTATTCTAATAACTATATCAAAAATTTAAATTCAAAAAATTAATTTTAATATATATTAGTCTGTTATCTAAAATATTATTTAAAACATGTAATCAATATAAAAAAATTAATGCAGTACTTTATATTCATT
>NW_012116433.1:102683-109886 GCF_000951035.1 Colobus angolensis palliatus
AGTCCCAGCTACTCAGGAGGCTGAGGCAGGAGAATGGCATGAACCTGGGAGGCGGAGCTTGCAGTGAGCTGACATGGTGCCACGGCACTCCAGCCTGGGTGACAGAATGAGACTCCATCTCAGAAAAAAAAAAAAGATGCAACATCTAAATAAAATTTTAAGAACAACATAATGATTGGGGAACTAACCAGATATACATATATACTATATAAGCTTACAATAATTAAAATAGTATATTAACAATGTGCAGGAGGAGACAAAGATGGAACGATAGAGTTTTAAAACAACCTATATATATATGAGAATATAATATATGATAAATATGGCTTTTCAAATCAGTGGAGAACTGATGGACTATGCATAAATTAATACTATGGAAAAACATTAAGTTGGTTCCAGGCTCAAATATATATACTCTGCGGATGGATTCAAATTACAAATATAAAGAAAAAACACAGGAAAGATGGAAAAGATTTAAATAACCTTATAAACAGGTATTCATCAATAAGAAAGTGGTTAAATACATGGCTACAGGATGGGACACTATAAAGCTGTCAAAAAGCATGAGTAATCTACAAATACTGGAATAGAAAGATCTTCCAGACAAACACACACACAAAAACTGGGGGTCGGGCATGGTGGCTCATGCCCGTAATCCCAGCACTTGGGGAGACCGAGGTGGGCGGATTGCCTGAGATCAGGTGTTTGAGACCAGCCTGGCTAACATGGTGAAATCCCTTCTCTACTAAACATACAAAAATTAGCCAGGTGTGGTGGCACGTGTCTGTAGTCCCAGCTAGTCGGGAGGCTGAGGCAGGAGAATCGCTTGAACCCAGGAGGTGGAGGTTGCAATGAGCCGAGATCATACCACTGCACTCCAGCCTGGGCGACAGAAAAAAAAAAACTGGGGAGTAAATTCATACAATATAATGCCATTTATGAAACAGCAAGAGAAGTATTAATATATATACTCATATATATGTAAATACACAGAAAGTTCTGAAATGGCTGGGTGTGGAAAACACCTATCAAACCACAAACAGTAGTTTCTTCTAAAAACAGAATATGTATTGAGCCAAGAATGTCAAAGGGTACTTTCATGTCTAGTCTATATGCTTCTGATTTTTTTAACCTTGAGATAGATACCTTTGTATATTTTTATGCAATTGAAAAATGCATGGCCGGGCGCCATGGCTCACGCCTGTAATCCCAGAACTTTGGGAGGCGAAGGCGGGTGGATCACTTGAGTCCTGGAGTTTGAAACCGGCCTGGAGTTTGAAACCAACCTGGACAATATGGCGTAACCCTTTCTTTACTAAAAATACAAAAATCAGCCGGGCTTGGTGGCGCACACATGTAATCCCAGCTATTCAGAGGCAGAGGTTGTAGTGAGCTGAGATTGTGTCACTGTACTCCAGCCTGGGCAACAAGAGTGAGACTCTGTCTCAAAAAAAAAAAGAAGAAGAAAAGAAAAATGCCAATTTCAAAATAAGTAAAAGAAGGCTACTGTAACAAAAACCTTTGTGTATCAACCTTTCTTTCCTATAAGGAACAGATGAGTGATACAGATTGTACTTCTTAGTATTGTCAGGTTTTTTTTTAATGTTTTCTTAGTAATTACCTAGAAACAAAATGCTAAGTGGTAATCTTCAGTCCTAACTCAGTATTGTTATTTTAATTTGCCGGAATTAGCACATAAAGAGAAACATGTTAACAAAATTGCATGTGTACGTATTATATATTATACTAAGCTCCAGAACATTTTCTTTGACCTTGTCCACATGAAGTGAAAGGTTTCTGAACACTTCTCCCTAGAAAGCAAACCCGAGAATACAAATGGCCTGGGCCTGCCCAGCTTTAGTGTTCTGCTGGATCAAAAGCCAATACTGGCAGAGTTCAGTATGGAGAAGCCAGCAGTTCTACCACAGCAGAATCAGCACATTTACAGCAACAAGCAAAGTGGGAAAAAGGCTCAGTGTTGTTTTTATATTTTTAAGCAACTAAGTTTAAACTTTGGATAGTAATATATTTAATGTGTATTTATCCATGCATTTATTTAAGTGAATTTCATATGAAAATACTTACAGAATGTTTTAATTAGTACAATGACAACAAATTTGCATACTGAAATTATGCACTCAATCCAAAAAGGCAATGATTGGTAACCAAGAGTTTTTGCACAAAAAATCCTCACAAACACAGACACACAAATCTCTTTTTAGTTGTTTCATAAGAATGTTCATCAACATCTATTTGATCAGCAACAATCTTTTAGATAGCAGTTCTGTCTAAATTGTATCTAAAAATTCTCTCAGAGCCATCAACATAGGCCATTAGTACAGAATAAATGAATAAAAAAAACAGAAAATGCTCTGGAGTGTTAAGCTAAAATTTTTTTTAAATTCTGCCATATTACCTGGGGGAAAAGGTCTTTATAAGTTGCATATTGCAATAATAAGCTAAATATATTGTGTGGTTACATAGATTCTTCTTTTTTTGGCTGGAGTGCAGTGGTGCGATCTGGGCCTGCAACCTCCACCTCCCAGGTTCAAGAATTCTTCTGCCTCAGCCTCGTGAGTAGCTGCAACTACAGGCGTGCACCACCACGCCCAGCTAATTTTTGTATTTTTAGTAGAGACGGGGTTTCACCACATTGGTCAGGCTGGTCTTGAAGTCCTGACCTCATGATCCACCTGCCTCGGCCTCCCAGAGTGCTGGGATTACAGGCATGAGCCACCTCGCCTGGCCAGTTACATAGATTCTAATACGAGATCATTGGAGGCCAGGCGCGGTGGCTCACGCCTGTAATACCAACACTTTGGGAGGCCAAGGCGGGTGGATCACTTGAGGTCAGGAGTTCAAGACCAGCCTGGTCAATGGGGTGAAACCCTGTCCCTACTAAAAATACAAAAATTAGCCAGGCGTGGTGGCACGCACCTGTAATCCCACCTCCGTGGGAGGGTGAGGTAGGAAAATCGCTTGAACTCAGGAGATCGAGGCTGAACCCAAGAGGCCAAGATTGCAGTGAGCCAAGATAGCACCAGTGCACTCTAGCCTGGGTGACAGAGCCAGACTCCGTCTCAAAAAAAAAAAAAAAAAAAAAAAGCCACTCGGCCTGCAGCTCAGCCAGGTGCGGCGGCTCACACCTGTAATCTGTAATCCCAGCACTTTGGGATGCCAAGGTGGATGAGTCATCTGAGATCAGGAGTTCGAGACTAGCCTGGCCAACAGGGTGAAACCCCATCTCTACTAAAAATACAAAAATTAGCCAGGTGTGATGGCGCATGCCTGTGGTCCCAGCTACTCGGGAGGCTCAGGCAGGAGAATCGCTTGAACCTGGGGGGTGGAGGTTGCAGTGAGCCTCGATCACGCTATTGCACTCCAGCCTCGGCAACAGAGCAAGACTCCGTCTCAAAAATAAAATAAAATAAAATATTAGTAACATTAGGCCTGAAGATTAAGACAGTCGTTCAATATTACCACGAGATTCCAAATGGTACGGTGAGTGCCTACCTCTCCTTCATTAGACCATCATATATATCTAAGACTCAATCCATAGCCACATACAATCTAACCCTGGCCTACCAGTCTGGAAACCTCATCACTGGTCAAGACAGATGGGGTAAAAAATGCCTAAAAATCTTTGTGTATATATATACATACATATGTATAACTATATACACACATATTCCAAAAGATAACTAGGCACCATCATACACCAAAACTATAGAATCACAAATAGACATCCCATCTTCTTTGGTCTCTAATACGTTTTAATTTGAGCAACTAGGGTTTTACGAGTTTTAAAAGAAAAAACAGATATTGAGTACTTAGAACATGACTGGCACATAGCCCTCAATAAATCCAATTATTTCATTACCCAATTCTTCCAGGAACGGAAGCCCAATCTGCTCAAGAATGAATCAGCAGAACTGTTTCCTACTTCCCCTTTCCCTGGTAACTCCAGATTCTTTCAAAAATGTGTCTCTCAAGAGACCTCTAATGTATGAACTTATAGAGACAAACCACCAAAAAAATGGTGTAAGACTGTGGTGACTTGCATGTGGACACTAACAGGCTAGGAACAAATGAATTTCTGAACTAGTTTTGAAGAGAGTTAGTACATTATATCCTGTTTTCTGACAGTCATTGAATCACCTCTGATCAAGTACTCTTCTTTTTTTTCTTTCAAGACAGAGTCTTGCTCTGTTGCCCAGGCTGGAGTGTAGTGGTATGATCTCGGCTCACTGCAGCCTCTGCCTCCCTGGTTCAAGCAATTCTCCTGCCTCAACCACCCGAGTAGCTGGGACTACAGGCACATGCTGCCACGCCCGGATAATTTTTGTATTTTTAGTAGAGATGGGGTTTCACTATGTTGCCCAAGATGGTCTTGATCTCCTGACATTGTGATCCGCCCGCCTTGGGCTCCCAAAGTGCTGGGATTACAGGCGTGAGCCACCATGCCAGGCCAAGTACTCTTCTTAATCTCACATGACCAGGGGATTCTCAAAGCATAGTCCCCAACCAGCAGCACCTATAACACCTGAAAATTTGCCAGAAATGAAAATTATTGAGCTCCTCCTCAGCCCTAAATCAGAAAACCTGGAGGTGGGACCCAGCAATCTGCTTTTACAAGCTCTCCACACTCAAGTTTCAGAACTGTTCTATATGATTTGAAGTAGCAACATATTTACCTAGTCCAGAAGACATCTGTTAACACTGAAAAGGTTCTGAAGTATTTTGAAGTCTTTATATGTGCAGTGCCATATTAAGAAAAAGCCCATTTGACTCACAACTTCAAGAAGATAATTGTACTAAATAAGTTTTTTTCTTTTTGAGATAGGTTCTCATTCTGTCACCCAGGCTGGAGTGCAGTGACATGATTATGGTTCACTGCAGCCTCAACCTCCTGGCCTCAAGTGATCCTCTCACCTTAGCCTCTCCAGTAGCTGGGACTACAGGTATACACTAGCATACCTGGCTAGGTTTCGTATTTTTTGTAGAGACAGGGTTTCACCATGTTGCCCAGGCTGGTCTTGAACTAATTCACCTGCTTTGGCCTCCCAAAGTGCTGGGATTACAGGCGTGAGCTACCATGCCTGTCCTAAACAAGCTTTTAAGAAGAAACTTTACATCCAGAGGTAAAAGAAAAAACGAAGAGAATAAAAGAAGAAAATAGAGAAGAAAAAAAAAAAGGTCTTAAAGGATATCAGATAAAGAAGGTTACAACAAAGTCATTTTAAAAAGTCATTAACTATTAACCAGCAAACAAATGGGCCAACTGAGAATGAAGTCTCTATCAACTTTAAATTTGCATTGGCCAGTGTTTCTGGTTTAAGTTATTTGATGGAAGAAAAAGATGTCTGTAAGAACCATGCACTACATATACTGACACCGAATCCCTAAGACAACAACAAATGGTCTAGAGAAGGTATCACTTACCTTATAAGGAAGGTAGACCTAAAGTGATTTCAGATTCTCCTGTGTTTTCAGATTCCCAAAATTCCCTTACCTTTTACTGCTTTCTGAAAGTCCTCTAATAAGAGTAACTTAATAAGAAGAGAAAATAAAGTAATAAATATAAATGCTAAGGCAATTCTACGCTTTGGCATGCCATTGCAGTAACAATGGCAGTGCTTAGGTTTACAAAACATTTTCACATACAACTCATATAATCTTCACAATCATCTTGAGGTAAATAATGACAATAAAACTGATATTTATTGAGCACCACAGTACCTGGCACTTCCTTAAGAGTCTTGTACAATTTTATCATTTAATTATTGCAACAACCTGTTGTGAGGGATAAACCATGTACCAATGTCAGACACAAAGCAGGATTTATATCCAATTATAACTGATTTTAAAACCCACATTCTCTAAATCTCTACACTATGGCAAGACTTAGAGACAAAACTATCAGTCCCAGCTCTATCCTTAAACAGCTATGTGACCTCAAGAAGTCACTTAATTTTCTAAACTCCTCTTCATCTACAACATGGGAAGATTAATACCTGCTTTACCTATTTCAGAGTATTTGTAAAGGTCAAATGAGATGAAAGACATAAAAGGTCTTCAAAAGCTCTAAAAACTACACAAATATTATCATCATTCCCTATTTTGAAAGAGACTGAAGCAAAGAAGAATAAAAACATACAATGGTGGGGGGATGCTGGTTTTTCTGGTTTGGTTTTTGTTTTCTGTTTAAAGCAGGTTGAGCACTAGCTGCCTGTCACTTGCAAGCTGGGTGTGTGCTGCACAGGAGAGTGCCTTGTTTAGGAGGTGGTTGCTTTGTCAGGAAAATCTACTACCAAGGAAGAAATTACCAAACCATGTCGTTTTTTCTATTTACGGAGTAGTTCACAGCAAATCTTGAGTGTTTTGACTAAAGCATGGAATGCAGAAAACAAACTTCAGCTAGTGCTTTAATCTCTTCCGAAATTCTACAGGTGTGTGTTTTATAAGCAGTATACGGCAGAAGTTTAAGCCAGTCTGAAAGTCTGGTTTTTAGTAGCATTATTTTTGACAACTACATACTGCTGAATGTTCAACTGGTGAAATTGAAGGTCTTTTCACTCAGAAGAAATCAGTCAAGAAGAACTTGCAGTTCACAAGCTTCCGAGCTGCTATGGATGGCCCTGGCTCTCCAGACTGCCCTTCCCACTGAGATCTCTCACATGGGGTCTCCTGCCACTGAAGCTCCTGACTCTCCTCCTGATGTGGTACCTCTCAGTCTTCCCCACTACAATGTGACAGAATGTGTAGACTGGACGTACTTTTACAAGCATGAGCCAATTTACAGATGAGGCTTTTATTTCACACTTTGAGAGCATTCAAACTACTCTCATCAAAATCCAATTCTGGTTATCCTAGTGACCTCCCACCCCTCAGATGTGAAAGTCAGACAGGCCATTAGAGTTCCTTGGGGTGAAAAAAGTCTCGATAGGGATATGAGGTTCTTATATTTTTCTTATTAGGCCAACAGGCTAAAAGAGAAGACAAACTGTTAGCACTGTCCTCAGAGGATTAACATCTTCTTTATGGTGACGTAATCCAACAAGAGTTTTTAGACACATACAAAAAACCTGACCTTAAAAACTGGCTGGGAGCCAGGCGCGGTGGCTCAAGCCTGTAATCCCAGCACTTTGGGAGGCTGAGACGGGCGGATCACGAGGTCAGGAGATCAAGACCATCCTGGCTAAC
>NW_012116433.1:111183-111607 GCF_000951035.1 Colobus angolensis palliatus
AAGTGCTGGGATTACAGGCTTGAGCCACCGCGCCCGGCGACGATCACTTTTTAGCAGATTATGCTAAGTAACATCACATGCCATTAACTTCACATTCTATGAAAAGCCTAGAACAGGATACTCTGCAGAAAGTGTTAAAGTTTGTACCGTGAAAATTTCATGGGGAGGTCAGTGTGCTGGCTTACACTTAACTCTTTGTTTTTTTTTGAGATGGAGTCTCGCCCTGTCCCCCAGGCTGGAGTGCAGTGGTGTGATCTCAGCTCACTGCAACCTCCGCCCCCTGAGTTCAAGTGATTCTCCAGCCTCAGCCACCCGAGTAGCTGGGATTACAGGTGCCCGCCACCATGCCTGTCTAACTTTTTTTTGAGACGGGGGTTTTGCTCGTTGCCCAGGGTGGAGTGCAGTTGCACGATCTCAGCTCACT
>NW_012116433.1:112378-118491 GCF_000951035.1 Colobus angolensis palliatus
GTGAGCCAAGATCGCGCCACTGCACTCCAAGCTGGAAGACACAGCAAGGCTCCCTCTCAAAAAAAAAAAAAAAGAAAAGAAATGAGGCCCCAGAGGCAGGGCCTCATGCCTGTAATCCCAGCACTTTGGGAGGCCAAGGTGGGAGAATCACTTGAGCCTAGGAATTCAAGACCAGCCTGGGCAATACAGTAAAATCCCATCTCTACAGAAAAATTTAAAAATTAGCCAGGCATGGTGGCACACACCTATAGTCCCAGCTTCCCAGAAGGCTGAGTCAGGAATGGCTTCAGCCAGGAGTTTGAGGCTGCAATGAGTTATCATCACGCCACAGCACTCCAGCCTGGGCAACAGAGCAAGACCCTGTCTCAAAAAAAAAACAAAAACAAAAACCCACCTAAGTAAATAAATAAACTGTTGAATAAAGCAGGCTGAAGACCCTTACGGAGAAACTTCAGACTTCATCACTTTACTTAGAATTTTACTGCCAAGTGGGCTACGATAACAGAATCTGTATCACAACTTATTACTTTGCTAAAAATATGGACCCCCACTACACATCTATAACTTACACAGATTTGGAGGTTAATAAAAATCTAACAGCTGACTTCTTTTTAAAAGTTTAGTCTTCAGGATTGGTGCTCAAGAAAAAAATAAAAATAAATAAAAATAAAAAACGAAGTTTAGTTCTTATATTAAGTCACCATAATTAAAATTCCCTTGCAACAGCCTTCCTGTCCTTTCCATAGTATCGTTTTCAACCTGGGGTGCTGACAGCCTTCATTCCACAAAGATTAAAACATGAACTACTGGCCGGGTGTGGTGGCTCACACCTGTAATCCCAGAACTTTGGGAGTGCAAGGCAGGCAGATCACTTGAGCCCAGGAGTTCAATACAGCATGGGCAACAAGGCAAAACTCTCTCTCTACCAAAAAAAAAAAAGAGACAGAGAGAGAAAGGCATGGTGGCATGCACCTACCATCCCAGGTATTCAGGAGGCTGAGAGGTGAGAAGAGCACTTGAGCCTGGGAGGTCCAGGCTGCAGTGAGCTATTATCTCGCCAATGCACTCCAGCTTGGGCAACACAGTGAGACCCTACCTCACTACAAAAAAAAAAAAAAAACACACAGATCCAAAATAAAATAAATAAATAAATCAGATCACTTAAAATAATGAGTTTGATTTAACGAAAATTTTTGTTATTCCAAAAAAAAAAAAAAAACACACAGATCCAAAATAAAATAAATAAATAAATCAGATCACTTAAAATAATGAGTTTGATTTAACGAAAATTTTTGTTATTCCAAACTTCATAATTTAAGGTTTTTTGTTTGTTTGTTTGTTCGTCAGCTTTATTAGAGAGGGAGTCTTGCTCTGTCGCCCAGGCTGGAGTGCAGTGGTGCGATCTTGGCTCACTGCAAACCCTGCCTCCTGGGTTCAGGGGATTCTCCTGCCTCAGCCTCCCAAGTAGCTAGGATTACAGGTGCCCGCCACCACACCTGGCTGAGTTTTGTATTTTTTTTAGTAGAGGTGGGGTTTCACCATGTTGGCCAGGCTGATCTCGAACTCCTGACCTCAGGTGCTGGGATTACAGGTGTGAGCCACTGTGCCCAGCCTAATGTTAAGTTTTAATAGAATTTTTAGAAAATGAGAGACGGAAGCTGAAGTAAAATCATTCAACTGTTAAAAGGTATGTGTGATACAGACAAGTAAGTATTCAACCCTAGATTATTAGTCACAAAACATCAGCTCACCAAAAAGGTTTAATAGCAGAGCTTGCCTCTCGCAGTGGCTCACGCCTATAATCCCAGCATTTTGGGAGGCTGAGGCAGAGTATCACTTGAGCCTAGGAGATTGAGACCAGCCTGAGCAACATAGTGAGACCTCCGTCTCTACAAAAAAAATAAAAAATACAAAAAAATTACCCAGGTGTGGTAGCATGTGCCTGTAGTCTCAGCTCCTCGGGAGGCTGAGGCAGGAGGATTACTTGAGTCCAGGAGTTTAAGGCTGCAGTGATCTATGATCACAGCACAGCACTCCAGCCTGGGTGGCAGAGCAAGACCTTTCTCTAAAATAAAACATAAATAAAAGTAAATGTTTACAAAAAAAAAAATAGCAGAGCTCAGAAAAGTCACACAGCACTCACTCCTTTCATACCAAAAATGGTTCTATTTTGTTCCTTCTAAAGTATATTCACAAAAATGACTTTTGGCAAGGCAAATTATCACCACAGCTTACCCACATATTATTAACAATGAAAAATGACCATTTTAGCTAAAGAAAGAAAAGTCCTGGACTCTGACAAACCATTTCCATAATGCATGTACCTTTTTACTGATTAACTAAATGTATTATTTGGCTTACATTAAAACCTACCAAAAATAAAACTCAGGAGTCTAACAGACCTAACGTTCATATATGAAATTATGTGCTAATACCTTAATATTGCAAACTCAAGACAGTAATTTGTAGACTAGATTCGAGCATCTAGATTTACCATGTTAACGTCAAATGATACATCCACTGAGAAGCTTATGAATCTAGTTCATTCATTCATTCAATTCAGAATCTATCACATTTCTAAGTGGTGTCCTCAACTAGGGGCAATTCCGCCCCCCCAAGAGATTTAACAATGTCTGCAGGCATTTTTACTTGTAACAAATAAGGAGCAAAAAGAGGGTGCTACTGGCATCTAGTGGGTAGAGTCCAGGGACGCTGCTAAACATCCTACAACGCACGAGACAGTCCCCAAGACACAGAATTAGCCAACCCAAAATACCAATGCCGCCAAGGTTAAGAAACTATCATCTACAGGAAAAAAGTTTTAAAACTCATCTGTCTAAAAAACAGTACTCACTTCATCTTTGTTTCCTATATTATTTGCTAATTCCTTTCTTTTCATACTAGTCTTTGGCAAGAAACTTGCCCTATTCCCATTTTTTCAATCAGCTTCTAACTTCCAAACTTGTCAATAGAATCATCATCATTCCAGTTAGCCAGGTTCTAAATCCTGGTGCCATCATTGAATCATCCCTACTTTTTTTTTTTTTTTTTTTTTGAGACAGAGTCTTGCTGTGTCACCCAGGCTGGAGTGTAGTGGCACGATCTTGGCTCACTGCAACCTCTGCCTCCCGGGTTCAAGTGATTCTCCTGTCTCAGCCTCCTGAGTGGCTAGTACTACAGGCGCATGCCACCGTGCCCCGCTAATTTTTGTATTTTTAGTACAGACAAGGTTTCACCATGTTGCTCAGGCTGGTCTCAAACTCCTGACCTCGTGATCCACCCACCTCGGCCTCCCACAGTGCTGGGGTTACAGGCGTGAGCCACCGCACCCAGCTGAATTATCCTTATTTTTAATAAATAACAGTAGTATTAGTAATGGCAGTAGCTAACACACACTTAGCTCATACTATGTGCCCAGCCACTATTCATTTAATACTAGATACTATTATTATCACCACTTTACAAATGAAGAGTCCAAGGCACAAAAAAGTTAAATAACTTGTCTCAGGTCACAAAGCTCATAAGCAGCCAAGTAAGGTTTCAAATCCAGGAAAAATGGGTCCAGAGTTCATGCCCTTAACAAATACTCCAAAGTGATCTCTCTTCTTTCATCCTCTATCAAATCATAAAGTCCTTTAAGTTCCAAAGGGCAGGGACTCTGTTATGTTCACAGCAACATTCCCACAACCCAGTACGTAATAGGGGCTCAAAACAACCCCTTGTTTGTTGAATGAATGAAAGGCCCCTTGAAATTACTCCTCCTATTTCCACTGCCACCATTCAAGGCCAGTCTTTCAGGTAAAGACTAGCCAATCAGGTAAACGAATATAAACTTCTCTGCCAGATTTTCCATAACCCAGTCCCATCCAGCCTATCAAAATTTTCTTTCTACTGCTTCTTAATTAGAATCATAAAATCTTAAAATCAGAAAGTATCTTAGAGATCATCCAGTCCAACCTCCTCACTTTACAGATAAAGAAACCCAAAGATGGTGACTAAAATCACCCAGCCAGGTGGAGCCAGAACCAGAACTCGACTCTTCCAATTTTTGCTCTAGGATCTTTTTCTTCCAACTCATAATGATGCTTCATTCCTGACAGATGTCTCCTCACTATCCTATCATCAAATTGTATCTATTCCCATGTTCTTGCTCAAGTTGTTTCTTCTGCCCAACCTGTTCTCCCTCTCCATGGATCCAAATCCTCAAAACGTCTTCCTATTCCATTCTTCACTACTGCCTCTTTCTTGGAAAATCTTATATACCGAGTAAGATAGTAGAGGAAGAGGATCATCACTGCCTACTAGGCCAAGTTTAATGCATAGTAACACTTCCCACAAAGTGAAGCTTACTTGGATGATTTCTTCCCTGTAAACTACTAATCCATTCTTCCATCCTATGTTTTAGGAAATGATTTTAATAAAGATTAGCTCATATATTACCTTCATAAAGTGTTCATACACCTGAAAGAGACACTCAAGCACATCTTTAATAGGAGACATGTGGCCAGGCACAGTGGCTCACGCCTGTAATCCCAACACTTTGGGAGACTGAAGCGGGTGGATCATGAGGTCAGGCGTTTGACACCAGCCTGGCCAACATGGTGAAACCCTGTCTCTACTAAAAATACAAAAATTAGCTGGGCGTGGTGGTGCGCACCTGCAGTCCCAGCTACTCGGGAGGCAGGAGAATCACTTGAACCCAGGAGGCGGAGACTGCAGTAAGCCGAGATTCCGCCATTGCACTCCATCCTGGGCACCAAAGCGATACTCTGTCTCAAAAAAAAAACAAAAAACAGTTTGAAGACAACTATTCTAAAAATACATCGACAATGAGATCAAAATAATAGGTTTCAGACTACAGGGAGCATACATACATGTATGTATGTATATGGGCACGCGAACACACACACACTACGAAGGGGAAAAATACTGACTGAAGTCCTAACCATGCCCACCAACCTCTAACCCTTGCCAGCAATCTCAGAATTGTGTGTCCTACTCTGAAGCATAGTACAGAGGCTTTGGCAAAGCCTTTCATTTCTAGTAAAAACGAAATACAAAACAAAACAAACCACAAAAGCATGTCAAAAGTGATGAGATGCTACCTTCATCTTTCCTACAGAAAGGCATTTCTGGGCACTCCACAGTTCACTATTCTGACACTGCTCATCACCTGACATAAACACACTACCTTCTACGCCACACTCTCCTGAAATTCGGTTCCCATTTCCCAGTCCCTTAGGACACAACCCATTTCCCCTTCACTAACGACGGGTTTATGCTCCCACCTCTGGGACTGAGCTCATACTGCCCTTCATCCTTCCCTCTCCTGAAGCTGCCATTCACGCTCTTTCTCCAGCCGCATAGTCCCGTCCCAGAGTAGAGGACAGACCATCCAGGGTCCCCAAGCCCACTTCTCTTTCCTTCTCCGCCCCCGGGATCTGCCAGCCAGGCTGGAGACGCGAGGGGGGAGGGGTGTGACTCGCCTCCCAGGACTGAACCAGATGGCAGCAGATTCCGCCCCCACTCTCAGGCACCCTCCACCCCCCGACCCCCCGGGCAGCCCGTCCGTCACACACCCCGCCCCGACCCTACCCCCGGCCTCCCGCACGCCCTCACGCCGGCTCCCGGACACACTCACCATGCTGCGTGAAGATATTGAAGCCGGTCTCTGTGGTGCGCCCCGCAGGGTCCCGCCTGCGGCCAGAGGGCCTGGCTGCACTGCTGCCCCGGATCCCGCGGGGCTGAGGCTGCTGGAGCCCCGGAGTCTCCCCGACGCGGCCCACCTGCTGCCCCATCCCTGCTCTCGCGTACTCCCGCGCCCCCGTCGACCCCTGGTCACATTCCTCCTCGACTCCGGCCTCGGGCTACTGGCGCTGCTCTGGCCTCTCCCTCCCAGCCCAGACTCTGGCCCTGAGCGGCTGGGGCGCCGGCGGCTCCGCACCCGGACTCCTCACGGCAGCCGCCGCACTGCCTCCAGGCGACTCACAGATTCTGCTTTTCCCTCCTCCTCCCGCGGCTCCGCGCCCCAAACGCCGCCGCCGCCGCCGCCGCCGCCATCTTTAAACCACCGAGCGCTGGGCAAGCGTGGGACAGAGCGTCTCCCGTCCCCC
>NW_012116433.1:118816-129501 GCF_000951035.1 Colobus angolensis palliatus
AGTGCCCACCTCATTTGCCGACCACCGCTGCTGCAGGTCTTTCGTCCTCCGCATCCTGTCGCCGCACCTCGGCATCCCACCCCTCAATCCGCCTCAGCCGACCCCCTCCCACGTTCGGCTCCACACGCTACTGCCTTTGGGGTTGGTCGGTCTCCGGCCTTCCCCATCCCACTTCCACCTGTCAAATCAGTGAGTCGAGGGCTGAGTGCCCCCGCGTGCGCCCCTCAGGTGCAGGCACAGGTGGGGCAGAAAAGCACAAGGCATTTATTTGGTCCTTGCCATCCAGTTGAGGATCTCTAAAATGCCCAGCGGGATCCCTTTAAACACCCTTATCAGCAGCAGGCCTCCAGTAAAAATTAAAATGGTATAAAATTTACAAGAAGAGAGTAAAATGCTACCTTATTTGATTTTAATTTTTGGAGATTATTTCATGATGTTAAATCGCACTCGCCTGGATTGTGTGCCTTCTATAGTCTCATTGGGGACGCGATTGTAGCCCAATTCCTCATATTATATTACCATGAATTCCTCTTGAACTCCTATCTCACCACATGTGAGTTTCTGTTTCCCTTACAATGCCTGACAGTAAAGTTAATCTTCCCACTGGCATCCTTTATACACTGTGCACGTGGTCAGGTCTTCTTTTGATGACAAAGGAGAAAAAATATACATCTTTGACCCTGTTTCTGAGTCAGAACTTACTCATGTTAGCTCATGCGGTCTAAAGAGGGTAAATGAGGCAGAAAAGAAGTGTTTTATACACACACATATACTATATACAATTGACTCGCCATGCCCCTCTCCCACTGTGCTTAGTTGCATCCTAATGATAATTCAATTTTTTTAATTCTCAAAAAGCTTGATCATTCTCCTGTTATTCTTTTGGCTTCCCAATTTGCTTTATAAAAAGTATCAGTTAATGGAGGTAAAAAAAAAACAAACTGAAATTTTGCTTAAATTAAGACATGACGGGAGCCACTGCAAAGAAGGCACAAAACAACCACTGGAAAGGTAGGGTTGGGAGAAGAGGTGGATGAAGCTCTCCTTTGCGCATCTTTCCTGAACCACGTTGAACTTAGATGAACCATCCACTGACGTAGATATTGCCTGTTATAAAAGCACTATGAAATTATTCCATTGCCATCCAGGGTGTGGCCAGAAATAACTGAAATTACCTCCAAAATGGGAACTTCCGGAAACACTGTGTAAACACTGGATAAAATACGAATTTTCCATTTGGATTAAAATTTCCCTGTGTTTAAAATACCTTTCTTTTCTTCTAATTCCCAGTGTTTGCAACTACTGAAAAAAATTCATTCACAAGGGATAAAGATGTCACAGAGCCAGAATTTGGTTCACTGTTTGATTTTCATTATGGGAGAAAATTTTAATTTGGGGATAATGGTTTGGTTTCTCTGCTAATTCATGCATACTATATAAAAATAGGTGAATACATGGGTTCACCATCTCAAATCTGAAAATCCAAAATCCAAAATGCTGCAAAATTCGAAATTTTTTGAGCACCAATATGACACCATAGGTGGGAACATCTCACACATAAGTACTTAACATAAACTTTGTATCATGCACAAAATTTTATAAATATTGTATTAAATTACACTCAAGCTATGTCTATAAAGGTATATATGAAACATAAATGAATTTTGTGTTTAGACTTGGGTCGCATCCCCAAGATATCTCATTATGTGTATGTAAATATTTGCAAATCTGAAACACTTGTGGTCTGAACATTTCTGATAAGGGATGCTCAGCCTGTAGTAGAGTGCAGTGGCTAAGGGCAGGGACTCTGAAGCCAGACTGCTTGGGTTCGTCACTCGGCCCTGATACTTATGAACTATTTGATCTGGGCAAAGTACATAACCTTTTTGTGTCTCAGTACATTATCTGTAAACTGATGATGATAACAAATAGTATCTACCTTATAGGAATATTGTGAAAATTAAATTAGTCTATAGATATATAGAGTACTTAAAACAATATTTGGCATATAACTGGTGTCATATATGCATATACTATTAATACAAAAAACGTAATGATTTTAGGTTTTACAAGCCTAACTTTTTCAAATTATATATATATATATGTATATATACTTAGATCATGGGACAAATTATAAAGTATTTATTCAGGTGAGCTCCCTCTACCTGCCACCCTGTATGTAACTAAAAACAAAAACACCAGCCAACCAATAAAAACATGTAGAATCATATAATCCCTTTATTCGTCATATCTACCTGGGTAACACCTTCAAAGTATATGTGAAGTATTACATAATACCTTTGTTTTACATATGAACATTTCCTCTACCGTTGATTCTTAAGATCCTATATAGACTAAAGCAAATATGTAAGTGGAGACTTAGTTTACATCCATTATCTTGCCAGCGTTTTCTACTCTTTCTTTTTTTTTGGAAACAGAGTCTCAGGCTGGAGTACAGTGGCACCATCTCGGCTCACTGCAACTTCCGCCTCCCAGGTTCAAGGAATTCTCCTGCCTCAGCCTCCCGAGTAGCTGGGACTACAGGCGCACGCCGCCACGCCCGGCTAATTTTTTGTATTTTAGTAGAGACAGGGTTTCACTGTTGTTGCTCAGGCTATTCTCGAGCTCCTGAGCTCAGGCAATCCACCCACCTCAGCCTCCCAAAGTGCTAGGATTATAGGTGTGAGCCATGGCGCCCAGCTCTACTCTTTCATTTTTAAAGTGAAGAGAACTTTCAGAATAGGGAGAGTAGGGAGATACACTAGAGAGATTTGGTTAATTAGGTACAGGAAACTATTTCACCTCAATATAACCAAGCCAAAGTGACTTGCCTGAGAATTACCTAAGGTTCATTACCATAAGCAGCGGCTACTGCCACAACAACTCAACATCTAAAATAATCCCAAATATTCTATCTTAGACTGAATTGAGAGAGCTGAGAGCTCCAGGCAGGGGCAGAAATCAGGGAAAGAAAGTAGCAGGGATGGTGCACATAGCACAGGGACAGCCTCATGTGAGCAATGGCCAGAGGCCAGCATAAAAGATCAGACACATCACCAACAGCAACAAGGCGTGCTGAAGACACAGATATTCTTCATCCTCGTCATCCTTATTACAGGAGCAATACCACTCTTTCCAGAAGAAAGGAGCTGTGAGTAATGCCTCATTAATCCCTGACTTCACCGGTCTGCGTTTCTAGGCTATTGCCATACTTTTTACTGTTTTACAGTATCTCTCATATCTACGTCTTCTCTTCATCTGTATGAACAGCATTATGTAAGACACAGTGTTAGCTTAGGCTCAAGTCATCTCTGTGCTGGTTTCTCCTGCTACTAGCCCTTTCTTCCTAGAGATTCCTCACCTTTAGCACCAAGCAACTCACTCAACAGAAACTACTTCTCTCATTGCTTTGACCACATTCTCCCTCTCCTTCATTATGTACAAAGTCTAAGTCTAAAATTTTCACCTAACAGGCCGGGCACAGTGGCTCATGTCTGTAATCCCAGCACTTTGGAAGACCAAGGTGGGCGGATCACTTGAGGTCAGGAGTTTGAGACCAGCCAGGCCAACATGCTGCGAAAACTAGCCGAGCTTGCAGGCACGCGCCTATAATCCCAGCTACTCTGGAGCCTGAGGCAGGAGAATTGCTTGAGCCCAGGAGGCAGAAGTTGCAGTGAGAGGAGACTGCGACACTGAACCCCCCAGCCTGGGTGACAGAGGGAGTCTCTGTTTCAAAAATAAATACATAAATAAAATAAACATTTCACCTAGTGTTTCGAAGTTATTTTCCAGGATAACCTGGATTATAATTACCTAATGTTCTTCCGTCTCCTGGTCCTCCAACCTCCACCCCTCTTATGGCAGGCATACATGCTTTATCCAATTAGCCTATTTCTGAGACGTATCCCTTTTAGCTATGACTTTTGCAATAATTATATTCTCCCTAGTAAAAGTCTCGGGTGACTCCCTTACAGAATTCTCCTGTCCCTTTCAGTATTCTATTCAGATCCTGCATCCTTGATAAGAGAACCTCAGACTTATCAATACAGACCTAACAGTTTCCTTGGACTCTACTCAGTACAGGCCTTAAACAACCACAGCTGGTAACAATTCTTTCGTTATAAAATTCACTTACCTTTCTCTACATCCCTCAGATATGTTTTGTTATGACACATGACTCAAGTGTCAGAGTTGGAAAGAAACTTAGAGGTCATCTAGGCTAATCTCCTGGAATCCTCTCTGCAGTAATTCCAGTGAAGGTATCCATTTCTTTCAAAGGGTTCTAATTATTAAAACATTCTTCCTAAAGATAAACTGAAAAATGTTCCCCTGAAACTTCCACCTGTTTCACCCCAGTTCTAATTCTACCATGTAGCTACACAGAACAAATCTAATCTTCATTCTACATGAAGCCCTTCACATATTTGAAAGCTATCATGTTTCCCCAAATCTTTTATTTTCCTGAATATATGCATATGCTTATATAGTTATGTTTATCTATTTATATTTACTTGGGCTGAAAATGTTTATGTAGATAAACTGAGAGAAAAAAATTTTGTTGTAATTTTATGTATAACATTTTTCTTTTTCTTTTTTTTTTGTTTTTTGAGACGGAGTCTCGCTCTGTCATCCAGGCTGTAGTGCAGTGGCACGATCTCGGCTCACGGCAACCTCCACCTCCCAAGTTCAAGCAATTCTTCTGCCTCAGCCTGCTGAGTAGCTGGGATTACAGGCGTGCACCACCACACCCCGCTAATTTTTGTATTTTTAGTAGAGACAAGGTTTCACCATCTTGGCCAGGCTGGTCTTGAGCTCCTCACCTCGTGATCCACCCGCCTCAGCCTTCCACAGTGCTGGGATTACAGGTGTGAGCCACCGCTGCCTGGCCAGCATTTTTCTTAAACTGTTTATGTATGCAGTTCTTTGGACTTTGTTTATGTGATTTGTCTCTGCTTTGTTGCATTAAATCTTTAAAGACCTGTACAGTGCCAAATACAGTTCCATTTACAGATTGACACTGTAAAAGTCTTTTTGGGTGAGATAATGAGGGGGAGGAGGAGTTAGAAAATTCTTATCTGGCAGGCACCAAATTAGTCATTCTCTTTGAAAGTAGGGAGACAAATTAAATGACCTCTTATGCCTTTTAGCCCCAAGAGTGTATGATGCAACATTTCTTTGATTTAAAACACCTTAAAACCTTATAAATTATTAAGAGACTACTTCAAACAATTGGCCAAGTGCTGTACAAATGTTACCAGTAGCAATAATATCTATTCATTTAAAATTAATAAATTAGTACTCATTTCCCTTTCAAAGGTAATGAAATAGCTGACTAAACAATCCATTTAACATGTAGCCTATCACTAACTGTAGTAGTACAGTGGGCCTGGGCCTAGTTTATTATTTATGTGAGATGTGTTGTTTCAGTTCTCTATTGCTGCATAACAAAACATCCCTCAAAATCTAGTGGCTTAAAACAGGAGTGATTTATTACTTCTTGCAATTCTATGGATTGGCTGGACAGTTCTGCTGATCTTACCTTGGTTCATATAATAGCATTGGCTGGGCTAGAAGGTACATGATGACTGAATGCACATGTCTGGCCGCTGGTGCTGCTGCCGGTTGGAGTGCCTCAGCTCTCCTCCATAAGGCCCTTGTGATCCGAACTGGGTCCCCCCACCACAAAATTCAAATATTGAAGTCCTAACCTGCAGTACCTCAGAATGTGACTATCTCTGGAGATAGGGTCTTTAAAGAAGTGACCAAGATAAAATGAGTCCATTAGGATCGTCCCTAATCCAATAGGACTGGCGTCCTTATAAGAAGAGGAAATCTAGACACAGACACACACAGAGGGAAGACCTTGCGAAGACGCAGGGAGAAGGTGGCCACCTACAAACCAAGGAGAGATCTCAGGAGAAACCAACCTTGATCTTGGACTTCCAGCTTCCAGAACAGTAACAAAATAAATTCCTGTTGTCTAAGCCACCTAGTCTGTGGTACTTTGTTATGGCAGCCCTAGCAAATTACTACAACCAAATTATCGAAAGATAGAAAATTGAGATTTCTAACGTTCTATTTTATTTAATTATTATTATTATTTGAGATGGAGTCTGGCTCTGTGGCCCAGGGTAGAGCACAGTGACACCATATCGGCTCACTGAAACCTCCGCCTCCCAGGTTCAAGTGATTCTCCTGCCTCAGCCTCCTGAGTAGCTGGGATTACAGGCGCCCACCAACACACCCGGCTAAATTTTTTGTATTTTTAGTGGAGATGGGGTTTCACCATGTTGGACAGGCTGGTCTTGAACTCCTGGCCTCGAATGATCTGCTCGCCTCTGCCTCCCAAAGTGCTGGGATTACAGGCATGAGCCACCATGCCCAGCAGATTTAATTCATATGTAATGAGTACTTTCTGCATTCCAGGCACTGTACTAGTTTCTGGAGATACACTGGTGAATAAGACCAACCTGCTTATGCTCTAGTGAGGAAGACAGCCATAAACAAGTAATTACAATAAGGTATAATAAGTGTTGATGGGGGATAAGGGGTTGCTGTGGAAACACATAACTGTTTGAAGGTGAGGTAATCGAGAAGATGTGGAACATCTCCCAGGGGCAGGCAAAGGGGAAGAGGTAAGAGATAAGTAGGAGTTACCTCAGCAAAATGGGAAGAGCACTCTGCATTTTAGGGAACATTGAGAAACAAATTTAGCTTGCAGTTTTTGGCAGAAAGCAGAGTCACAAGAGATGCATTTACGAAGTGGAGAGGAAACTGGGATCCTGAGGAAGGTCTGGAAAACCCTCTAAAAGGAGAACACAGGACATTGTCTTTGCACCTTCTTCCTCTGCTCTTGGCAGCTTTCTAAAGAGCTCAGTAGAAAGTTTGGTGGTTCCTGAAGCCACCAAACTAGTTGCTTATACACTGAAGGGAGGCACTTGTATTCACAATAAAGTCGGCACTTCTGCAGGGTTTAATTATGCTTTTTTAAGTCTTCATAAATTGCTAAAAGCTTTCTCTGATTGCGAGGATGTTTATTACATATCACTTCAAAACATTAACATGCTGAGAAAAGTCCAAGTGAAGTAACACAAGTTACTTGTTCTACTGACACCATTCTCCAGTTTACTAATTATGTGTAAATAATTCGCATTAAGCAAACATGGTTGCACCAGAGCATTTGTATTGATTGTATTGGTTACATTGTGATTATACCAGATAATCAGCTCACACTAGTTTAAGCAAAAAATGGATTATAAACATGATTTCATCAAATCTCGGATGTCTTGAATTCTAACATGACCCATTCGATGGGTTGAATTGTGTCCCCCAAAAAGATATGTTGAAGCCCTAACTCCTAGTACCACAGAAAGTTAACTTCTTTGGAAATAGGGTCTTTACAAAAGTAATCGAGTTAAAGTGAAGTCATCCAATATAACTGGTGCCCTTTTAAAATGAAGAAATTTAGACACAGACATGAATAGGGCTTCTGAGGTACTGGTAATGTTCTGCTTTCAGATGCTAATGACCTGGAGTGCTTACTTTGCAAAATCTGTCAAGCAGTAAACTTATGAGAGAGAGATATATTTTATGTGATTTCTATAGGTGTGTGTATGCATGCATATATATATACACATACACACACACACACACAGTTGTCCCTCTGTATACATGAGGGTTTGGTTCTAGAACCCCTCATGTATACCAAAATTCGTGCATAGTCAAGTTGCCCAGTGCGCCCTGCAGAAGCCTCCTATACAAAAAGTTAACTTATGTATATGCATATTTCACATCCCTTGAAGCCATCAGCCTTTGATTTAAAACCTCTGCATATAACTACACCCTTGTAGTTCAAACCTGTGTTGTTCAGGGGTCAAATGTACACACATAAATACTTTTCTGTTAAAATTATTTTTAATTGGAACATAATAATTGTACATATTTAGTGGGTAAGAATATGCACTTTTCTGTATGAACACTATACTTCAATAAAAAGATGGGGCAGGGGGAGGAGGTACTGACTTTCAAGTGAGAGGAAACAGCCTAAGCAGGGGCACAGAGGCTTGATGAGCTTATGCAGGAACATCTCATCACATGGGAAAAGAAGAGGAGCTGGGGGTGGCAGAGGGCAGAGGAAATGTATTAAGTAGTGGGACTTCAGATTGGCCTGGTCCCTTCTGTTTCTAAGAATCTACACTTTTGTCATAACCCAAAGCCATATAGCTAGTTAATTATTAAAAAAAAAAAAAAAAATTAAAGGCCAGGCATGGTGGCTCATGCCTGTAATCCTAGCACTTTGGGAGGCCGAGGCAGGTGGATCACTTGAGGTCGGTAGTTCGAGACCAGCCTGACCAACATGGTGAAACCCCGTTTCTACTAAAAAATACAAAATTATCCAGGTGTGGTGGTGCATGCCCATAATCCTAGCTACTTGGGAAGCTGAAGCAGGAGAATCGCTTGAACCCGGGAGGTGGAGTTTGCAGTAAGCTGAGATCACACCATTGCACCCCAGCCTGGGCAACAAAAGCAAAACTCTGTCTTGAAAAAAACACACACAAAAAAACATTAAAGCCCTGTGGCAGGTTAAAAACACAGCCATAATATTTTGCTGGTCTTTTTTTTTTTTTTGAGATGGAGTCTTGCACTGTCACCCGCACCTGGCCTTGCTGGTCTTTTTGTCAAGAGGTAAAATCTATTTCCCCACACTTTAAACCCTTTGAATGTCTACTGGCCTTGTGACTTGCTTTGACTAATAGAATATGGTGGAAGTAAGGTTGTAAGAGTCTTGTAACTGAGGACTCAGGAGGCCTTGCAGCATTTGCTCTTGCTCTCTTAGCATCTGGGACCACCATGCTATGAGGAAACCTGGTGTCCTGCGTGGGCTGAATTGTGCCTTCCACAAAATTCATATGTTGAAGTCCTAACCCATAATACTTCACAGTGTGACCATATTGGAAATAGAGTTCTTACAGAAGTAATCAAGTTAAATGAGGTCACTGAGGTGGACTCCCTCATATTTCTCTTTAATTTTTTTTTTAAGGGATGGTGTTTCACTCCATCACCCAGGCTGGAGTTGAGTGACACAGTTATAGTTCATTGCAGCCCAGACTCTTAGGCTCAAGTGATCTTCCTGCCTTAGCCTTCCAAGCAGCCGGACTACAGGTACATGCCACACTAATATTTGTTTTGAAAATTTAAATTGAAAATGATCAGGTTGGGCCGGGCGCGGTGGCTCAAGCCTGTAATCCCAGCACTTTGGGAGGCCGAGACGGGCGGATCACGAGGTCAGGAGATCGAGACCATCCTGGCTAACACGGTGAAACCCCGTCTCTACTAAAAATACAAAAAATTAGCCGGGCGAGGTGGCGGGTGCCTGTAGTCCCAGCTACTCGGGAGGCTGAGGCAGGAGAATGGCGTGAACCCGGGAGGCGGAGCTTGCAGTGAGCTGAGATCCGGCCACTGCACTCCAGCCCGGGCAACAGAGCAAGACTCCGTCTCAAAAAAAAAAAAAAAAAGAAAATGATCAGGTAATAAATTCTCATTTAGGAAACTTACAAGAGCAGATTATAAAGAAGAAGGAAAAAGCTATCCTATCCATAATCTCACCACTCAGATATAAGTATTTTTGGTGTTTTTCCTTTTTTTCCTTTCAGCATTTTTTTATTTTGTTTGTGCACATATACACACATTTACATTTTTGTGGGGTTTTTTGGAGACTGCGTTTTGCTCTGTCGCCCAGACAGGAGTGCAGTGGCGCGATCTCAGCTCACTGTAACCTCTGCCTCCCAGGTTCAAGTGATTCTCCTGCCTCAGCCTCCTGAGTAGCTGGGATTACAGGCGTGTGCCACTAGGCCTGGCTAATTTTTTGTATTTTTAGGGGTTTCACCATGTTGGCCAGGGTGGTCTCAAACTCCTGACCTCAGGTGATCAGCCTGCCTTGGCCTCCCAAAGTGTTGGGATTGCAGGCGTGAGCCACTGCACCTGGCCTTTGTGGGTTTTTGTTTGTTTGTTTGTTTGTTTGTTTGTTTTTGAGACAGGGTCTCACTATTGCCAGGCTGGAGTGCAGTGGCAAGATCTCAGCTCACTGCAACCTCTGCCTCCCGGGTTCAAGTGATTCTCCTGTCTCAGCTTTTCCAGTAGCTGGAATGAAAGGTGTGAAAGGTGTGAGCCATCACACCTGGTTAATTTTTGTATTTTTTAGTAGAGACGGAGTTTCAACATGTTGGCCAGATTGGTCTCAAACTCCTGACCTCAGGTGATCCGCCTGCCTCAACCTCCCAAAGTGCTAAGACTACAAGTGTGAGCCACCAAGCCCAGCCCATTTTTGTTAAATTTTTTTTTTTTTTTTAGACAGAGTTTAGCTCTTGTTGCCCAGGCTGGAGTGCAATAAAGCAATCTTGGCTCACTGCAACCTCCACCTCCCAGGTTCAATCAATTCTCCTGCCTCAGCCTCCCAAATAGCTGGGATTATAGGCATGCGCCGCCCTACTCAGCTAATTTTTTGTTTTTAGTAGAGATGGGGTTTCACCATGTTGGTCAGGCTGGTCTTGAACTCCTGATCTCAGGTGATCCACCTGCTTGGGTCTACCGAAGTGCTTGAGACACTGTGCCCGGCCCCCATTTTTGTTAATTTTTTAAAGTAAATATGTATCTTAGTTATAAGAATTAAAGAAGGCCGGGCGCGG
>NW_012116433.1:130416-137648 GCF_000951035.1 Colobus angolensis palliatus
CCCAGGAGATGAAGGCTGCAGTGAGCCATTATTGTGACACTGCACTCTGGCCTGGGAGAAATAACAAGACCCTGTCTCAAAAAAAAAAAAAAAAAATGGATTTCAGGATACAATCCCCTATTTTTTTTTTTTAAGACAGAGTCTTACTGTGTCTCCCAGATTGGATTTCAGTGGTGTGATCATAGCTCACTGCAGCCTTGACCTCCTTGGCTCAAGCAATTCCTCCTGCCTCAGCCTGCCAACTAGCTAGGACTACAGGTGTTGCACCACCATGGCCAGCTATTTTTGTATTTTTAGTAGAGACAAGGTTTCAGCATGTTGCCGAGGCTGGTCTTGAACTGCTGACCTCGGGTCATCTGCCCACCTCGGCCTCCCAGAGTGCTGGGATTACAGGTGTGAGCCACCTCTTCCAGCTAATTTTTGTATTTTTAGTAAAGACGTGGTTTCACCATGTTGGGCAGGCTGGTCTCGAACTCCTGACCTCAGGGTGATCCACCCACCTCAGCCTTCCAAAGTGTTGGGATTATAGGTGTGAGCCACCACACCCGGCCAGTTTTTAAACTTTTTTAAAGACAGGGTCTCCCTATGTTGCCCAGGCTGGTCTCAAATTCCTGGGATCCTCCCACCTCGCCTCCCAAAGTGCTGGGGTTACAGGTGTGAGACACTGTGTCTGGCCTATAATCCTTGCTCTTACTGCGATATACCGCTATATTCTAGTCTATATCTTTTTGTTTGTGTATTAAGCACTACACTTATAGAGGGACAGCCCAGACAGGGTGAAGGAGAGTCCATGTTGGGAGGACAGTCAGCCAGGAGGAAGAAATGTTAGAGTCCAAGTAGGCTGAATAGAGCGTCCCCACAGAGCAACCATCTTGTGTGAGCATCTGAATAGAGTGAGAAAGGCAATTATGTGAAAGGAGTGGCTGAGCATGAAAATCCCAGGTCCTGGGAAGCCCCTTGCCAGCAACAGGAAAAGTCCCAGTGCAAAAGCCTTGTGATGTCCCCCAAAATAGAGGCTGAAAGCAACACTGTCGTTAGTGTCAAGTAGATTCGACATAAATTCTATAGTCGCTGGTTGCTGCTCCCCGCTCATTTCCCCAGGCTGATGTTGGTCACTCTGATTAGCAGTTCACAAGAACAGATCTTCCATTGTTGCCTTACTCCAAGGGATGCAGTTTAAGTGGGTTATTTATGTGTTTTGTAATATTCTGTCTTTGACTTTGCCTGTGGATTAACGATTGTGTTTTGTATCAGGATAGTACTAGTTTAACTTTTAATATTGTGACCATGTTTTCTAAAAGGTCAGATAATGAAAAAGAACAATTACAATACCTATGTGAGCATTACCTTGACATCATTGCAAAACAAGACTAAGCTACTGTGTTGTTTTAATGCAATATAGATAGAAGGATCCATAAAACAGGATTTAAAAGGCAAATAACCAAAACAGCATACCACACAATTTGCAGGAAACAATTTGGAGTTGGACAGTGAAAGTACTAACTTGAAGACTAAATCTCACAAGTCCAGAATGAGAAAGGTAAGTACTTCTGCATCAGTGAAAAACTTTTGCATCTCCTCAAAAGACACCAATGCTCAGTCTGAAACAGTTGCTGGTGTTTCACCGAATTGATTTGGGCATATCACAAAAACTAACATGGATTAGCACGTATTCCTTGATTGCTCTATGAAACTGAATACATTTATATTTCCCGATTCTGAGGTTGTCTTGTTGGCAAACAAAAGGGGAAATCTGATGATAGTTGAGTTGGCCCCTCATAATAGACAGCTGATTCTGACAGGTCCTACCAACAGTCACACTTTCTTTTTTTTTTTTTTGAGATGGAGTCTCACTCTGTTGCTCAGGCTGAAGTACAGTGGCGCGATCTTGGCTCACTGCAACCTTCACCTCCCGGTTCAAGTGATTCTTGTGCCTCAGCCTCCCAAGTAGCTGGGATTACAAGGCACGTGCCACCACACCCTGCTAATTTTTGTATTTTTAGTAGAGACGGGGTTTCACCACGTTGGCCAGGCTGGTCTTGAACTCCTGACTTCCAAGTGATCCGCCCACCTCAGCCTCACAAACTGCTGGGATTACAGGCATAAGCCACTGTGCCCAGCCACCAACAGTCACACTTTCTACAGTCTATCAAGTGATACCTTGAGTCACAGAAACAACAACAACAGTAAATTCTTCCTAGGTCTTAGGGACTTTGGATTTAAAAAAAAGTTTCAAGTAAGTTTTTTGAAACCCAAGGATTGTAGAGCCATACGCAATTGCAGATTAGAGAACCTGCAGGTACAAGACTCCAATACATGAGAGTTACTGCCGGAGGCCTTGGGAGCCCAACCCTTGCCTCCATGTGCCCTGGATGCAGGACATAGAGTCAAAGGAGATTATTCACCAGCTTTAATAATTAATGTTGCTTTCCCTGTTTGGATTCTGGACTTACTTGGGACCAGTTACCCCTTTCGTCTTGCCCATTTCTCCAATTTGGAATGGGAATGTCTATTCTATGCCTGTATTTGGCAAACAAATGTATTTTGAAGGGTATTTTGAAAACACTTAGTTTTTTAATTTCACAGGCTCACAATGGGAGAGGAATTTACCTCAGGACAAATCTTGCCTTGAGTCCCACTCATATTGATTTAGATTAGACTCTGGACTTTGGATTTTTGAGTTGATGCTGGAAAAAGTTAGATGTGTTGGGGACTATTGGGATGGAAAAAATGTATTTTGCATTGTGAGAAAAATATGAATTTGGAGGGCCAGGGGCAGAATGCTGTGATTTGAATGTGTCCCCTAAAGCTTATGTGTTGTAAACTTAATCCCCATCGCTACAGTGTTGAGAGATAGGGCCTAATAGGAGGTAATTAATGTCATTATTGTGAGAGTGGGTTAGTTACCAAGAGTGGGTTTGTTTTAAAAGCAAGTTCAGCACCCTCTTGCTCTCTCACTCTCGCTCCTTGCCCTGCCACCTTCTGCCATGGGACAAAGCAGCAAGGAGGCCCTCCCGACAGGCTGGCTGCTTGATCTTGAACTTCCCAGACTCTAGAACTGTGAGCCAATAAATTTCTGTTTATTATAAGTTACCCAGTCTGTGGTATTCTGTTACAGCAGTACAAAATGGACGAAGACAACGTATGATTTGCTTACTTGTGCCTGGAATGTTTGTGTCCTCCAAAATTCCTACATTGAAACCTAATCCCCAGTGCAATAGTATTAAGAGGTGGTGCTTTTAGGGAGTGATTAGATCATGAAGACTAGCCCTCATTAATGCGACTAACACCTTATGAAGGGCCTGAGTAAGCTGCTGGACTCTTCTGCAACGTGAGGACACAGCAAGAAGATGCCATCTGTGAAGCCAAGAGTGAGCCCTCACCAGACACTAAATCTGCTGGCTCCATGATCTTGGACTTCCTAGCCTCCAGAGCTGTAAGCAGTAAATACCTGCTGTTTGTTGGTTTATTTATTTATTTATTTATTTATTTTTTGAGACGAAGTTTCACTCTTGTCGCCCAGGCTGGAGTGCAGTGGCGCAATCTCAGCTCACTGCTACCTCCGCCTCCTAGGTTCAAGAGATTCTCCTGCCTCAACCTCCCAAGTAGCTGAGACTACAGGCACCCGTCACTACACCTGACTAATTTTTGTATTTTTAGTAGAAATGGGGTTTCACCATGTTGGCCATGCTGATCTCAAATCCCTGACCTCAGGTGATCCGCCCACCTCGGCCTCCCAAAGTGCTAGGATTACTGGCATAAGCCACTACACCTGGCCCCATTGTTTATAAATTACCCAGTCTAAGGCATCTTTTCATAGCAGCTCGAACAGACTAAGACAATAATAAAAGTTTCTGGCGAGTTTTCAGTTTTCTTAAAATATGCAGAAACACTCAGTGAGACTTTTGACAGAAATGGAAGAAGGTAGTCTATTTAGACATGTGCCTTTAAGATGACTATCATTGATGCCTGCCATAGAAAAGTTGTTAAAATGTTGACTTGCATAACATCATATTTTCAAAGTATAATTTGCAAATTATACTGAAGATGAGAATAGAGAAAAGGATTACAGTAAAACAGAAATGTATGTGCCATTTCTCCAAAACAATTTGATGATCTTTAAAGAGGCCTAAGTAGCCTTAAAGTGGGGAAGGGTATGAACGGAACACCCTGAGTTGCTCACTGTTACATGTAGGTTGCAACAAAAATGTTAGTGGAAAAAAATGACTTTTTTTTTTTTGGAAATAAGCCTGCTTCAGAACTTAAAAAAGAAAAAGAAAAAGAGGCCAGGCACAGTGGCTTACGCCTGTAGTCCCAGCACTTTGGGAGGCCGAGGCAGGTGGATCAGTTGAGGTCAGGAGTTCGAGACCACCCTGACCAACATGAAGAAACCCCGTCTCTACTAAAAATACAAAAAAATTAGCCGGGCGTGGTGTCGGGCACCTGTAATCCCAACTACTTGAGAGGCTGACTCAGGAGAATCACTTGAACCCAGGAGGCAGAGGGTGCAGTGAGCCAAGATCGTGCCACTGCACTCCAGCCTGGGTGACAGAGAGTGAAACTCTGCTCTAAAAAAAAAAAAAAAGAAAAGAAAAAAAAAAGTGTCACCAGGAGGAAAGGATAGCCAAGTTTTTTCAGTACTAAAACTGTAACTTGGGCTGTGTGCAATGGCTCACACCTGTAATCTCAGCACTTTTAGAGGCTGAGGCGGGCAGATCACTTGAGCCCAGGAGTTCAAAACCAGCCTGGACAACATGGCAAAACCCTATCTCAACAAAAAATACAAAAAGTTAGCCAGGTATGGTGGTGTGTGCCTGTAGTCCCAGCTACCTGGGAGGCTGAGGTGAGAGGATCATCTGAGCCCAGGAAGTTGAGACTGCAGTGAGCTATAAATGGGACACTGCACTCCAGTGTAGGGACAGAGTAAGACCCTGTCTCGTAAAATAAAATAAAATAAAATAAAAAATAAAACAAAACTGTAACTTATTTGCAATTCAACTTCCATTTCACGGGTTCAAATTACCTGTGTGCTTTAAAATCATTTCCCCTGAGAAAGAGAGGTTTAACTTATGATGACATCCAATGTGCTTCAGAGTGTACAGTCTCTTTCTCTCTTCCTTGAATCTGGGCTGGTCCTGTGGTTTGCTTTGACCAATGAATATGGCAGAGTCGACTCTGATTTTGGAGCCTATGTCATAAAACGCCTTTCATCTTCTATCTTCAACACCTGTAAGACTCCCACCTGAAATACAGCTGAAAGGTGTCAAAACAAGAGTCACTTGTAAAATTTAAGAAGAGAATATTGACCATCAGTTTCACAATTATTTCCTGAATTAATAGGTATAATAATATAAGTTAACATACAGGAATCTCTTATTTAGGACTATATTGTAGAAATGGAAGAAACTGTTGAAGAAATAAGTAATCCTAAAATGTTAGGCAAGTTAGGCAGCAGGAAAAAAGGGCCTACTGAATGCTAATAATAAACTTTAGTTTCTTGATACAGTCACCATTTAAAAATTAGAATCATTAAAATAATTTCTGAACCCATAATTGCTATGAATTTTTCTTTTTTCTTTTCTTTTTTTTTGAGACAGAGTCTCTCTCTGTTGCCCAGGCTGGAGTACAGTGGCACAATCTTGGCTCACTGCAACCTCCATCTCCTGGGTTCAAGTGTTCTCCTGCCTCAGCCTCCCGAGTAGCTGGGATTACAGGCATGTGCCACCATGCCCAGCTAATTTTTGTATTTTTAGTAGAGACGGGGTTTTTCCATGTTGGCCAGTCTGGTATCAAACTTTTGACCTTAGGTGATCCACCCACCAAAGCCTCCCAAAGTGCTGGGATTACAGGCATGAGCCACTGTGCCAGCCCGGCATAAATTTTTCTACTAAACTAAAGGAAGGTAACATGGAACTGTATGACCCTTGAAGCATCAGAAAATCTCACTGGGACTGAGTTTCTTGCACTGTAAAATGACAGTTTGGTTAGATAACTAGAATACTATTGGAAAGTTTAATTACAATCCTGAGTATCATTACCAAAAAGTACCTTTCAAGTATGCGGAAGGGAGACACATGCTCACCAGCTTTAGGAAAAAGAACACACATAACCTAAGTATCTGGAGACTGTTAAAGCTTCCTGTTGATATAGCATTGGCAAAGTCTTTGTGTAACCCAAAGGTATGCATACATTAATTTGAAGGTCATTATTCTAGATAATGTAATAAAACAGAAAAACTAAGTGGTATAAATATTGGGAAATGATCTGAAGCTATGAATATATCTATATATCTATATACTATATAAAATATATAGTATATATAATATATAAGATATGTAATATATATGTATATATTTTTGAGATGGAGTTTTGCTCTTGTTCCCCAGGCTAGAGTGCAATGGCCTGATCTCGGCTTACCACAACCTCTGCCTCCCGGGTTCAAGTGATTCTCCTGCCTCACCCTCCCGAGTAGCTGGGATGACAAGCATGTGCCACTACGCCCAGCTAATTTTGTATTTTTAGTAGAGAAAGGGTTTCTTCCATGTTGATCAGGCTGGCCTCGAACTCCCGGCCTCAGGTGACCCGCCTGCCTCGGCCTCTCAAAGTGCTGGGATTACAGGCATGAGCCACCATGCCTGGCAGCTATGATTATGTATTTAGAAAATCTGGGATGCTCAACTAAAGAGTTTTAGAATTAATACAACAAGTTAGAATGGCTAGGTATAAGTAAAGATCCATAAACTTAGTAGATTCCCTTTATAGGAGCAATGGGTTAGAAATAGAATTTGAAAAAGTAAAAATTAAAAAAGTATATATACACACAATACATATATATAATGTTTTTATGTACATGTATATGTAATAAGTTGATCAGGAAAAGGTATTACAGCCTTTGCAACATGACGAAGACCTGTCTCTACAAAAAATATAAAAATTAGCCAGGCATGGTGGTACTCGCTTACAATCCCAGCTACTCGGGGATAGAGTGGTAGTCCGGTGGGGAGAGTTGAGGCAGGAGGATGGCCTGAGCTCGGGAAGTCAAGGCCTCAGTGAGCCGAGATTGCTGCAGTGGGCCGAGATCATGCCACTGTACTCCATCCTGGGTGACAGAATGAGACCCTGTCAAAGAAAGAAAGAAAGAAAAAGGAAACAGAGAGAGGAAGGAAGGAAGAGAGAGAGAAGGGAAGGAAGGAAGGAAGGAAGGAAGGAAGGAAGGAAGGAAGGAAGGAAGG
>NW_012116433.1:138239-141458 GCF_000951035.1 Colobus angolensis palliatus
AAAAAAAAAAAATATAGAGATTAACTCAATAAATAGAGTCCCTCCTGAAAAGGAGGACTTTGAACTTCTTTCTAAGAAATTGTTTTACCATAATAATCAAAACCCCTTTGATATCAAATAAACACTATTTTCGCATTTTATGCTAAATTAACAACATATATGTGTATAGTTATACATGTATTTGGGGGAGTTTCCAGTATGGCTGTATTCCAGTTTGTCTCTTTTTTTTTTTTTTTTTTTTGAGGCACAGTTTTGCTCTTGTTCCCCAGGCTAGAGTATGATGGCACGATCTCAGCTCACTGCAACCTCCACCTCCCGGGTTAAAGCAATTCTCCTGCCTCAGCCTCCAGAGTAGCTGGGATTACAGGCATGTGCCACCACGCCCGGCTAATTTTGTACTTTTAGTAGAGACAGGGTTTCTCATGTTGGTCAGGCTGGTCTCGAACTTCAGACCTCTAGTGATCCACCCGCCTCAGCCTCCCAAAGTGCTGGGATTTCAGGTGTGAGCCACTGTGCCCAGCCAGTTTGGCTCTTTAAAACATTGGTCATCCTAGCATTGGTCATTCATTCACTAAATATTAAGCTCTTACTGTGTACCAGCTACTGTATCAGGGACTAAGGTAACAGCTGTAAAAAAGGCAGACAAAATTCCCTTCTCCTCAAGGAAACTGTGGTGTGGTTGGAGAATTCAGCAAAGAAAATTGACAATGAGAATATACAGTGCAATGAGAGCTAAAGAAGGGGAAATGATCTAAGAGCACAGAAGTAGGGCCAGGAAGGTTTCCCCCAACGTGGGAATCTGGAGGAAGGGGAAACGGGAAGGAAGCATTCTCCCCGCCCTAAGGAAGACCAGAGGGAGCACGGCACAGTGGGGAGCTGTGAAGTTTTCTATCACTTTTTTTTTCTAGCATCAGCAAATATTTTTGAGTGTTTGCTGTATGCTGAATGATACAAGGGGCACAGAATAACTATGTGAGTGATTACAATACAGTGGGATTGGAAGACATAAGAACTCTGATTTCAGCTGGGTACGGTGGCTCACACCTGTAATCCCAGCAATTTGAGAGACCCAGGCGGGCGGATCATGAGATCAGGAGTTCAAGACCAGCCTGGCCAACGTGGTGAAACCCCGCCCCTACTAAAAATACAAAAATTACTCAGCCATGATGGTAGGTGCCTGTAATCCCAGCTACTTGGGAGGTTGAGGCAGGAGGATCGCTTGAACCAGGGAGGCAGAGGTTGCAGTGAACCGAGATCATGCCACTGCACTCCAGCTTGGGCGACAGAGCAAGACTCCATCTCAAAAAATAAAAAAATACTGGGAGGCTGAGACGGACGAATCACCTGAGGTTGGGTGTTTGAGACCAGCCTGACCAACATGGAGAAATCCCACCCCTACTAAAAATGCAAAATTAGCCAAGCGTGGTGGCACACACCTGTAATCCAAGCTACTCAGGAGGCTGAGGCAGGAGAATCGCTTGAACCCAGGAGGCAGAGGTTTCAGTGAGCCAAGATCATGCCATTGCATTCCAGCCTGGGCAACAAGAGCGAGACTCTGTCACCAAAAAAAAAAAAAAAAAAAAAAGTCCAATTTCAACACAGGAACAAAACACAGGATAAGAGATGTCACAACGGTTGAGATGTAAATTCAGGTAATATTTTAAGTGACTTTGCCTATTACTTTTATGTTCTAATTATATATATATATATTTTTTAGACGGAGTCTCATTCAGTAGCCCAGGCTGGAGTGCAGCGGCGCGGTATCGGCTCACTGCAACCTCTGCCTCTGGGGTTCAAGTCATTCTCCTGCCTCAGCCTCCCACATAGCTGGGATTACAGGTGCCCACCACCATGCCTGGCTAATTTTTGTATTTTTAGTACAGATGGGGTTTCACCATGTTGGCCAGGCTGGTCTCAAACTCCTGACCTCAGGCGACCCATGGACCTCAGCCTCCCAAAGTGCTGGGATTATAGGCATGAGCTACCATTCCCGGTCTATTCTAACTTTTTTCATTTGGAAAAAATGTAAAGTTGTAGAAAAGTGTAATGAATACTCACATTTCTCCCCATTTAGATTTACCAACTGTTAACATCTTGCCACACCTGCTTTGTCTCTCTACATATGTGTACACACATCTCCCTTTTGTTAAAACATTTGAAAGTAGGTTGCAGATGTCCTCCTACATTATTCTTAAATATCCCAGCTTGAATCTCCCAAGAACAGGAATACTGTCCTGCAGAAGCACCATGTCCTAACCACTTAAGAATATCAACATTAACTCAATCACATCAACCAACATTCAGTCAATGCTCACATTTCTCCACCTGTCCCAAATTCTTTTTTTTTGAGATGGAGTTTCGCTCTTGTGGACCAGGCTGGCAGGCTGGAGTGCAGTGGCTCCATCTCAGCTCACTGCAACCTCTGCCTCCCAGGTTCAAGCCATTCACCTGCCTCAGCCTCCCATGTAGCCAGGATTACAGATGCCCACCACCACACCCAGCTAATTTTTGTATTTGTAGTAGAGGTGGCGTTTCACCATGTTGATCAGACTTGTCTCGAACTCCTGATCTCAAGTGATCCACCCGCCTTGGCCTCCCTAAGTGTTGGGATTACAGGCATAAGCCACCGCACCCGGCCCCCAAATTGTCTTTACAGCTCTTCTCCCCACTCGTCACATTTAAAAGTTCTTCTGTACCCTTAATGTACTTCTATGTGCCTGGAAAATAAATGTAACTTCGTTAGGTCTGTTTCTTCCCTTAAGATTAGCCATACTTTAATATTGATTCTGGTTAGACTTATTGGATATGTGATTTATGATTTATGATTGGATCTGTGAAGAAAATTTGGAAAGCATTCCTAGAAAGGCTACACATCACTATTAGCCTCTAGATGTCCTCCTTGGATAGGGGAAACCTGTAGCTAGTAGCTAACAAGGACTTTTCCAGAGCAGTCACTATTGAGCAGATGCATTTTTCCCTAGTCGACATAGATGAAATAGTTTAATAAATGTTTCAGAATTCCAAACTGAACATAAATAAGTTCAATTTATATGGTTCTGAACACACTTGGCACACCTGAACAAGGTTGTAAGCTGGAAGAATATGAGGATAAAAAATGAAGTTGACTGTCCTATAATGACTGCATTTTGGGAGGCCGAGGTGGGCAGATCACTTGAGATGTGGAGTTCGAGATCAGCCTGGCCAACGTGGTGAAATCCC
>NW_012116433.1:142203-143939 GCF_000951035.1 Colobus angolensis palliatus
CAGTGTGGCGATTCCTCAAGTATCTAGAACTAGAAATACCATTTGACCCAGCGATCCCATTACTGGGTATATACCCAAAGGATTATGAATCATGCTGCTATAAAGACACATGCACACGTATGTTTATTCCAGCACTATTCACAATAACAAAGATTTGGAACCAACCCAAATGTCCATCAATTTCAGCTCCTTTTAAAGGGATATTTATGTGACTCAATATTGTGCCTTTGTTATACTTGTCAGTTAAATGGGCAGAGAAACAGAATGGAATGAGCCTAAATGAGAAGCTAGACAGAAGATGCCTGACAGAAATTATTCCAAAAGTGAGAAGAAGAGACCCAGAAAGGATAGGCGTTTCCAAAGAGACAAAGAAGAACAATTTGGGAGAGTAGTTGCTATGATGAGTGGGACTTTGGGGGAGGAGATTTATAGGAGATTATAGAATATGTTGTTGTGTTAGATGGTGCAATTCTACTTTATCTTTCCTCATATTTATTCCAGTTATAATAATAATAATTTATTGAGTAGTAATTACTGTGTCAGACACTATGCTAAGCACTCTGCCCACATTATCTCGTGTAATCCTAATAACAAACCTGTGAACTCTTACTATCCCCATTTTACAGTCAAGAAAACTTAGAGAAGTTAAGAGGTCATCCAAGGTCACCCAGTTAGTAAATAGCAGAGCTAGCAGAGCAAGGATTTGGGTCTTCGCTGACTCCAGAGCTTGTGTTCTTATGTGTTTTGCTATAACATGATCATTTGTCACTGTCATGTGGGATCTGGAAGCATAGCAACTCCAGCTCAGGCTGGAGTTGCTACTATGACTTCTATGTCATCAAGCCCTTAACATTCCAGGGTTTTAGATAGTCCTTGTATATTTTCAGAAAGTAGCCATTCCTATCACCATTTCTTTACTCACATAAGAAAAATGGTATACTCCTCCTCTCTCTCTCTGTCTTTTCAAAGGCTGGCATTTATCTTTTCCACTGTTATTCTTTGGGAAAAGAGCATCAGTGAGAAAATGGCTAACATGATCTCTGTATGATTCAGAGAAATGTGTCCACCACAACTAAGATAAACTCCTTGTCCTGCGTGGTAAGCAATGACACTTCCTCATCAAAGATGTCCACCTTATAATCTCTAGAACCTGAGAATATGTTATCTTACATGGTCAAATGGATTTTGTAGATATGACTAAATTAAGGATCTTGAGATGGGGCGATAATCCTGCATTAGCCAGTGGCCCAAAGTAATCACATGAATCTTTTTTTTTTGAAGCGAACTCTTACTCTGTCACCCTGGCTGAAGTGCAGTGGCATGGTCTCAGCTCCCTGCAACTTCTGCCTCCCAGGTTCAAGCAATTCTCCTGCCTCACCCTCCCGAGTAGCTGGGATTACAGGCGCCTGCCACCACGCCTGGCTGATTTTTCTGTATTTTAGTAGAGATGGGATTTCACCATGTTGCTCAGGCTGGTCTCGAACTCCTGAGTTCAAACAATCTGCCTGCCTCGGCCTCCCAAAGTGCTGGGATTATAGACATGATCCACCGCGCCCAGCAATCACATGAATCTTTTGGGAGGAGGCGGGATATTGAGAATAAGAAGAGGAGATATAACGATGGAAACAGAGGTCTGAAAGGCCGGGCGCGGTGGCTCAAGCCTGTAATCCCAGCACTTTGGGAGGCCGAGACGGGTGGATCACGAGGTCAGGAGATCGAGACCATCCTGGCGAACA
>NW_012116433.1:144110-163424 GCF_000951035.1 Colobus angolensis palliatus
CTACAATTGCATCAGACTTCTGACTGTGAGATAAAAAAAAAAAAAAAAAAAAAAGAAACAGAGGTCTGGAATTACAAGCCAAGGAATGCAGGCTGCCTACAGAAGATGGAAAAGGCAAGAAAACAGGCTCTCCCCTATAGCCTCCAGAATTCATTACAGCAGCAATAGGAAATGAAATGAAAATACTTTGTGTAGCAAGAAGCCATGCTTGCTACTCTGTGTCCTTCAGATAGATCCATGAACACATTTAGAGGTAGAGTTCCTCAGTAGGCCAACTCCTCTACACATAGAGGAAAAAAGAGCTTCCTAGATCTCTAATAATGGCTAAAATTCAGACCATTCAGCTGGGCCTGGTGGCTCACACCTGTAATCCCAGCACTTTGGGAGGCCGAGGTGGGCAGATTGCCTGAGGTCAGGAGTTCGAGACCAGCCTGGCCAACATGGTGAAACCCCATCTCTGCTAAAAATACAAAAATTAGCCAGGCATGGTGGTGCACACCTGTAATCCCAGCTACTTGGGAGGCTGAAGCAGGAAAATCTCTTGAACCGGCCCCAGCTGAGATCACACCACTGCACTCCAGTCTGGGTGACAGAGTGAGACTCCATCTCAAAAAATAAATAAATAAATTTAAAAATCATACTATTCCTATCCTGTGCCATGTACTGTTCTAAGAGTTTATGTCTACATTTAATCTTCACAATGTTACTGACAAAGCTGGTTCCAGTTGTCAGGTGCCAGTTGCCAGGTCTCCAGGGAGGCAAAGGGCCTTCCTAAATCGGCCTTCCCTAATCTAGTCCAGTGTCCCATCTGGGTTGCCAGTTTTGTTAACAACAAAGCTAGTCCCTGTAAAGATGTGGTATTTTACTATTTGGTGTCATAAAGCCAGTGCACAGAACTAAAAGTGAGTATCAACCAGCACAGGCTTTATTCAATGGCCATGGAATCCAGAAGTGGAATCCTGGCTCACAAATCAATGTCTCAACAAGTGAAAGGTAAGGGGACTAAAATATAGGGCTTCTCTAATGAAGGGGTTGGACATTAAAAGCAAGGGAAGAAATATTCACATTTTTTTCTGGAAATGGGTGGTGAGCTTCCCAGAACCATAGTGCTGCCTTCTTTTTTGATCTTTTATGACTTCTTCTGGTCATTGTCATGGCAATTGTCAACTGTCATGGCACTAGTGGGAGTGTCATTTAGCATGGAAATGAGATTATAATGAAGCCTGAGGTCTTTTTGAAGTTGTTTGGTTGGCTATCTTGGTTCTAACCAGTCTCGGTCTGGTTACAAAGGGAACTTTTTAATTGCAGGCATCCTGTTTCTTAAAGATAAACAGAGTTTGGATACGGTAGGAATTCAGCTATGTCACATACACATTATACCAGGTGACAAATCTCCCAGTGCTACTGCTTGTCACAGGTGTGATGGCTTTCACTGCTTTGCAGACCTGGAGCGCTGGCTGCACAGGCCCTGAGGGCCTGCAATTCCAATGGGGTGGCCATGGTTTACTCCATGGCATCTGGAGGTGGTGTTCTTCCTGATGACAAGAAGGCGGCTGGGTTGGAGAGGGAGGTCATGATGGCTGCACGGAAGGGACCGGATCCATACAATATCATACCCCCAAAGACAGCTTCAGGCACAGGGAACACCCTAATTTGGTCCCCACCATCACCAATAAGTGAATAGTGGGCTACATCTACAAAGAGGACAACAGTGCCAATCTGGTTTTGGCTACACAAAGGCAAGACCCAGTGATATCCTGACTGTGGAGCCCATTACAAGCTGGTGCTCCTTCAGGGGGCCCACAGAGCATCTGTGTTAAGTTACTCAAATGTGCTATAAAGTCTTTTCTTTCCAATAAAGACTAGCCATTGCATTGGCCTCTTCTCCCAAAAACAACAAAACAACAAAAAACACAAATCTCCCTTTTCTCTACATTCACTCCTCATTCTTATTCTTTTTTTTTTTTTTTTTTTTTTGAAATAGGGTCTTGCTCTGTCACCCAGGCTGGAGTGCAATGGCATGATCATAGCTCACTGCAGCCTCAACCTCCTGGGCTCAAGCGATCCTCCAACCTCATCCTGTAGGAAAGCTGGGACCACAGGTACATGTCACTACACCCAGCCAATTTTTGTATTTTCTTTTTGTAGAGACTGGGTGGGGGGGGGGTCTCACCATGTTCCTCAGGCTGGTCTCAAACCCCTGAGCTCAAGTGATCTGCCTGCCTTCGCCTTCCAAAATGCTGGGATTACAGGTGTGAGCCATTGTGTCTGGCCTCAGTCCTCATTCTTGAGGAGTGCTGTGGAATGAAGGTCTGTCTTCTACAACTTCTTCAAGCTGAATTTGGGTGTTTACATGGGGCCTTATTAGAGGAGTGAAATTTTTCCCTAACTAGTTTTAGATAGGTCTGGTTATCTCCTGGATGCAAATCTAGCTGTTTATATCCCTGTATGACTTCGATTCAATTTATTTATTTATTATTTTTTATTTTATTTTTGAGACGGAGTCTCGCTCTGTTGCCCAGACTGGAGTGCAGTGGAGTGATCTCAGCTCGCTGCAACTTCCGCCTCCTGGGTTCAGGTGATTCTTCTGTCTCAGCCTCCCAAGTAGCTGGGGTTACAGCTGTGTGCCACCACACCCAGCTAATTTTTGTATTTTTAGTAGAGATGGGGTTTCACCATATTGCCCAGGTTGGTCTCAAACTCCTGACCTCAAGTGATTCACCTGCCTTAGGCTCGCAAAGTGGTGGCATTACAGGCGTGAGCCACCACGCCCTGCCGGCTTCAATTTACTTGGACACAAAAGAGATGAGACAGTTTGAGAGACAAGGCCCAGAATCAAGAGAAGTAGGATGGCAGCTAAAGAGCCCAGGAAGGGTAAAAACCAGATGAGATTAGGGATGGTCTATTTTATGATCTCCCATATTCCCCGAGCATTTGTGCCCTTTTTGTTTAATTGGTGCAACCACTTGACCTGGTCATAGATAAATTTAATATCTTTTTCTATTAATGTTGAATTATTTACCAAAGTACAACAGGAAGAGTTAGTGACTACACATATCCCACCTTGTTCTGCCAAGAGGTAATCAAAAGCCAGGTGATTATCAAGCACGGTATTGGCTAATGAGTCTGGGAAGACTTTGAGGCAAGTGAGAGCATCACCAGTCTTGTAGGTTAGAGTTTCTATAATTATTGTGAGGTTGCACAGGGTAACCTCATGCTAGGCAAGCCTTCCCCAGGGGACAAGGAAACTGCCCACTATCTCAATGCCAGCCAGAATAAGTCTAAATGCCCTTTTATTCTTTGGGCAGAGGAGGATAGGAAACAAAGATGTTGACTTCTCTGGAGATCAGGTGCCTCAGGGTGCACTATTCTTGATGCCTTGCATTTTCCAAACAGTAGGCTCTGGATAAAACAAGGTGACTCCAAAAGCGAAGATGAGAACATCTATGGCCCACCACCTGGAGGAAGGCACACGCAGGTCCAAGGTTGAGGTTTTTTTTTTAAGCCGGGCGCGGTGGCTAATGCCTGTAATCCCAGCACTTTGGGAGGCGGAGGTGGGCAGATCATCTGAGGTCAGGAGTTCAAGACCAGCCTGGCCAACATGGTGAAACCTCATTTCTACTAAAAACACAAAAAAATTAGCCGGGCATGGTGGTGCGCCCCTGTCATCCCAGCTACTCAGGAGTTTGAGGCAGGAGAATCATTTGAACCCAGGAGGTGGAGGTTGCAGTCAGCCGAGATCGTGCCGTTGCACTCCAGCTTGGGCAAGAAGAGGAAAACTCTGTCTCAAAAAAAATTAAAAAAAAATAAAAAATAGCAAGAGTGGACTCATCAACTTTTGGGGCTGCCCACTTGAGTATTTTGCTAGCTAACACCAGCTATTTTCTCAGCTCAGTGGTTCTCAGACTTCATTGTGTATCAGAATCCTCCCACCTTAGCATCCTGAGTAGTTGGAACTATAGTTGCACTCAACAATGCCTGGCTAATTTTTTTTTTTTTGTAGAGACAGGGGTCTCACTTTGTTGCCCGGCTTGATCTTGAACTCCTGGGCTCAAAGCAATCCTCCCACCGCAGTCCTCCTAAGTGCTGTGGGATTACCAGTGTGAGCCGTTGTGTGCCGGGTCAGGATTTTAAATAATGATGCAACATGGTTAACCTTTACCTCCTGCTGTTTTTATAGTATGATACCAAGGCTTATTAAAGACTATAGGCATTCTCTTCTAAGATCTCAGCGGAAAACCTATTCTATTTACATGTGTATTATACAAGATATATATTTCACATTTAGCAAAAAATGCAATCTAAAGATCATGATCATGGCTCATTGTTCCTTGACTTTGATGGGGATAATTGCAAGGCCTGAGATTTTTCTCTCCATGTGAGTTCTCATCATTCAGCAACCAGCAGCCAGTTAAACTTTGTTCCAAAACAGTAAAGGCAGAAGCTGCCAAGAATCTTCAGGCTCAGACTCCAGCACCCACACGACATCATTCTGCCACATTCTATTGGTCAAAGCAAATCACAAGGCCTGTCTAGATTCTAGGCCATAGAGTAATAGAGTCTACCTTTTAAGGAAGGAGAGGCAATGTCACAGGTCATGAAAACAAGGATTCATGAGACTCATAATACTTTAGGAGTTATTATTATAACAATCTGCCACAGTTGGAGAGTGCGAATTATTTTGCTACATAGAGCTTTGATCGACTAAATATAAAATACTCTCTAGAAATTAGCATATTTTTCTTTTAAATTATTCAAGGAAATTCTTTATCATAAATCTAGTAAATCTTTAATTAGTATAACATATATTCCTGAGCCAACTTGAACCATTTTCATTGTACCTAAAAAGTAAAACTGCTGAAACTTCATCTAGAAATTGGCAAGAACTTTGCATTTTTCTTCTCTATTTGAATTCCGTGTCTGAAGTGTAGGACTGTCAGCACTATACACACTATCTGAACACTAATTAAAGGGGGTATTTATAAAAGAGAAAAAAAAGAAGTGATTTTCATCCTTTATAAGGCAAAAAAGAAAGTAAAAATTTAAAACACAGCAAATTTCCCTTAGATCTGTTCTTTTCTACTGTTTATCGAACACTGACTCATTCTATACTTCTTTCTTTTTTTTTTTTTTAGACAGAGTTTCACTCTTGTTGCCTAGGCTGGGGTGCAGTGGGGTGACCTTGGCTCATTGCAACCTCCACCTCCGGGCTTTAAGCGATTTTCCCCTCTCAGCCTCCCAAGTAGCTGGGATTACAGGCATGTGCCACCATGCCTGGCTAATTTTTGTATTTTTAGTAGAGATGGGGTTTCACTATTGGCCAGGTTGGTCTCGAACTCCAGACCTCAGGTGATCCGCCTGCCTCAGCCTCCCAAAGTGCTGGGATTACAGGCGTGAGCCACCGCACCCAGTCTGCTTCCACACATTTTTAAAAAGAACTTACTGAAACCAAAATATGAAGCCTTTTGGGAAATGTTAACCTAGACTTTTGAACTAATGTGTGGTATTAAAAAAGCACTTGATGATAGAAGAAAAAAAAGCACTTGATGAAGAGTCAAGAGTCCTGGTATTCAAGTTCAGGCTATTTCATCAACTACCTGAATGACACTGAGCAATCCAATTAAATCTGCTTGTTCAAAGATCGATTTAGGCATTATCATTCTATGGTGCCATTCACTCGTCTTACCTTGAGCTCTAAATCCTGTCTTGACATCTTTAATTTTTATTAAAGGACATCTGCTACAGTTTCAACTGGCTTGTGCATTTAGCAAAATGTGCATTTCACAACTGCATAAGCAAATTAAGAAAAAACAATAATCCTTACTGATATACACATGGATCTTACTACCTTTCTATAAAAAGTTAGGAATAGGCTTGCTGTTTTTATTGAGATCATTAGATTTCCTCAGCCTGGCCCAAGGCAAGGCTTCTAAAACTGTGATGTTTGTACAGGTAGCCTCACACCTCTCTTTCTTCACCTCCTCCTACTTCCTCATAGTGCCTCTGCCCTGACCCCAGGTGTCTCTGCTTTCACAATACTCTGCAAGCTGCCAAACACCCACCTCCTTCTCACCCCCTTGTGCCCACTGTTTTGTTCACTCTTTAGTACACAGTGCCTCATTATTAAAATTCCTTCTTATTTATAAAAACCAATGTTCATTCTTGAAGTTCCCAACTCAGTGGATATGATGAGGAAAACTATCAGATTAAAAGAATTAAGTTGTGAATAAATCTACAGCCCATTTTACAGAAATGTAATTGGTGGAATTACAGACTTAATAGCAATGTAAAAAAATTTTAGGGAGTGCAGGGAAATTTAGGAAGGTACAAGTCACTTAACGGGCCTGTTTGCTTTATAGCCTTGCTGCTTCAAGTATGGTCCTAGGATCAACAGCAATGAAATCAGCTGGGAGCTTGTTAGAACTAAAAACCTCAGTTCCACTTGTCAGAATTTGCAAGATAGGGGAAACAAGATAGGGGAAACTTGGGGTAGTTTGTATGTATTTTAAAGGTTGAGAAGCACTGGTTTATAGTATTCCAAGTACGCAAACATCTTTTCTCCTCTTTAAACTGGGGTCAGCTGTTGGTTCAGTTCAGTTTATTGCTAATCTCCTTTTTTTTTTTTCAAACAAAAGGTTTTAAATATTTATTACTGAACCAGCCTGGTAGTGCAGAGCATATTCATCAATACTAATTTTTGCAATTAAACATGTCCAACTGTCCAGATAGTGGTGACGTTTCCAGCTTGATATGATCAGATGATAGTGACCTTGATACTGAATGGATGTGTGTGCCATCCCATGTACAAATCCTTATAGACTCAGCTTGGTTCTTCTCCAATGTCTCCTTTTGGTCTTGTAGCTGATTACCAGTTTTCATCCAAATCCACTGGGGAATGAGACAGTTTTCCTTTTGTTTCTTGGCCAGGAATTACTTGATCCTGAAAGTCTTGTGAGAAGACATGGTGAGAAATTTAGTCCTATTATTAATCTTTAAAATATGTTTATGTTGCATACATTCTTATATTTATGATAATTTTCATAACATTTGAAAAAATATACATTTATATAAAAGGCAGGCCAGGCATAGTGGCTTATGCCTATAATCTCAGCACTTTGGGAGGCCGAGGTGGGTGGATCACCTGAGGTCAGGAGTTCAAGACCAGTCTGGCCAACATGGTGAAAACCCGTCTCTACTAAAAAATACAAAAAATTAGCCAGGCGTGGTGGCGGGTGCCTTGGGAGGTTACTACTTGGGAGGCTGAGGCAGGATAATTGCTTGAACCCAGGAGGCAGAGGCTGCAGTGAGCCAAGATTGCACCACTGCACTCCAGCCTGAGCAACAGAGCAAGACTCCGTCTCTAAATAAATAAATAAATAAAAGGCTTGGTCATACGTATGAGCCAGTAAAACCAACAGGAATCTGTTTTCCCCTAGAAAGTCTATTAACCAAGAATACAAATAGGAAACTTGTATTCTCCTCTAATGATAGACCTTTAAACATTTTTATAGTGCTATTGATATGATAGACTAGAATGCAAAATTTACATCCATTTCAAAGATAAAATAAGCAGGATGCAGTGGCTCATGCCTATAATCCCAGCACTTGGACAGGCTGTGGCAGGATGATTGCTTGAGCCCAGGGGTTCAAGACCAGCCTAGGCAACATAGCAAGACTCCATCACTACAAAAAAAAAAAAAAATTAGCTGAACAAGGTGGTGCGCACTTTTAGTCCTTGTTAATTAAGAGCCTGAGGTGGGAGGATTGCTTGGACCTAGGAGATTGAGGCTGCAGTGAGCCATGACAGTGCCACTCCAGACTGGGCCACAGAGTAAGATCCTGTCTCAAAAAAATAAAAATAAAAATAAAAGATAAAACAGACTAAGTGGGGACATGGGGCCAAATGCCTACATTCCTTGGCAGGTGGGGCATTCAAATTTATCCTTTCTCTGTAGAGGCTATTTGGACAAAAAAGTTTGAAAATCGGTCAGGCGCAGTCCTCAAGCCTGTAATCCCAGCACTTTGGGAGGCCGAGACAGGCGGATCACGAGGTCAGGAGATCGAGACCATCCTGGCTAACACGGTGAAACCCCGTCTCTACTAAAAAAATACAAAAAACTAGCCGGGCGTGGTGGCGGGTGGCTGTGGTCCCAGCTACTTGGGAGGCTGAGGCAGGAGAATGGTGTAAACCCAGGAGGCGGAGCTTGCAGTGAGCTGAGATCCGGCCACCGCACTCCATCCTGGGCGACAGAGTGAGATTCCGCCCAAAAAAAAAAAAAAAAAGTTTGAAAATCTCTGGGTCTCCCGGTCAAGTTGATTACTATTATTTCCTGAAGACATTCTGTTTCTTCTGACTTCCATGCTTTTGCTCCTGCCTGCTATTATCTCCAGTACAAACCTTTCAAGTCACAAAATTTACTTGATAAGATGGAAGTAGGTGAGAAGCCAACTTGTTCTTGCCTGGCACCAGCACAATTTTGACCTACATTTTGTTTTCTCACAGAAGGAAGATGATCTTAGGTTTGTGCAAGTCTGCCTGACCTGAAATTTGAAGACCTGGATCATAGCTATTTGGTGAAATTAATTGTTGCTTTATATAGATATAGTTATTTAGAATTTATTCAGTCCAACCAACCTATGGGGGACTCTTAACTTCCCAATAGATGGCAATTCATTATATTGCTAAAATTACCACAACTGTTACTTGAATTTTTACTGGATAATCTAATCTAGACAATTAGATTCCATTCTACTGGAACCAACAGGTGGACTGTTAGAATATTGCAAAGAGGAATTTATACAGTTCTACAGAGTGACTTTTTACCTCCAAGTATGAAGTTTAATGTCTTCCTATTTCTCATTCTAAAATATATGCCAAGAAGACATATGTCTCATTATCACACATTGGACAGCTCAGCTCTGAGTCAGTGACCCTCTCACCTACAGAAATCATCCACTGCGCCAAAGGAGGCACTTTAGTGAGGCAGGTTGGCTAACCTTGTTTTCTGTTGCTTATGGGGCTTTATATGTCCTGAGGAAAAAAGACTTGAGTTTCAACATCTATCATTTCTGCCTGTTGGATTTCTTTTTTTTTTTTTTTTTTTTTCTTTTCTTTTTTTTTTGAGACGGAGTCTCGCTCTGTTGCCCAGGCTGGAGTGCGGTGGCCGGATCTCAGCTCACTGCAAGCTCTGCCTCCCAGGTTTAAGCCATTCTCCTGCCTCAGCCTCCCAAGTAGCTGGGACTACAGGCGCCCGCCACCTCGCCTGGCTAGTTTTTTGTATTTTTTAGTAGAGACGGGGTTTCACCGTGTTAGCCAGGATGGTCTCGATCTGCTGACCTCGTGATCCGCCCATCTCAGCCTCCCTAGTAGCTGGGATTACAGGCTTGAGCCACCGCGCCCGGCCCGGCCTGGATTTCTTAAATCCATTCTATTTAGGAGAAATTTCTTGAGGTGTGCATCCCACTTCCTATACGCATGATTCCGTGATATTCAAAACCTATTTATTGAGTGCCTATGATCACTGTGACAGACACGACCCAGGAGAATCTAAAATGGGTAAGACCATCTCTGTTCTTCAGGAGCTTTATAGTAGTATGTGTGTGTTTATTTGTGTGTATGTGGGAGAATGAAGTAGGGGTTAAAAAGTTCATAGAAAACTGTAATATAAGGCAGAACACACATGCTATGTGTAGGCCTGCCAATAACATTTCTGGGATTAATATCAAAAGAACAAATTGAGGCCCACATACCATATACTAAAATCCGTAAAAGTTGTAAATCAAGTTAACACAGACTACCAAATAAAATATAGCCTCATACCTCAACAAGTAAATTTTCATAGCAACCAAATAGAAAAATGTGTGTAAAGCTATAGTTTTTATATGATTGGAAAGAGAAGTGAAATGTCAAAAACGACAAATTTAAATATTATTGCATGTGTCCAGATGTTCCACTGATAATCCAGTGGTGTGTGGATGAGAAATAAAAATTTTTAAAGTGTAATTTATATATCGTTATATTTATTCCATAATTTTTATCTTGCTATCAACAAAATTGTGAATTATGTTATTATCATTAAAGTTTTTGTTTATCTGTATTCTATCTACAGCAATCACCTAGATGTAGTAAAATTTAAAGGGTACAGGCAAGGCACAGTGACTCACGCCTGTAATCACAGCACTTTGGGAGGCCAAGATGGGTGAATCACTTGAGGTCAGGAGTTCGAGACCAGCCTGGCTAACATGAATAAACCTTGTCTCTACTAAAAATAAAGCCGGGTGTGCAGGCAGGTGCCTAGAATCCCAGCTACTTGAGAGGCGGAGGCAGGAGAGTCGCTTGAGCCCGGGACGTGGAGGTTGCAGTAGCTGAAATGGCACCACTGCATTCCAGCCAGGGTGACAGAGCAGGACTCCATCTCAAAAAGTAAGTAAGTAAATAAACAAATAAATAAAGGATACAAAAATTGCATATGTTGAATATATTTTCTTTAAGAATGTCAATGTAGGCCGGACACCATGGATCACGCCTATAATCCCAGCACTTTAGGAGGCAGAGGCAGGCAGATCACCTGAGGTCAAGAGTTCCAGACCAGCCTGGCCAACACAGCAAAACCCTGTCTCTACTTAAAAAAAAAAAATACGGCCGGGTGCGGTGGCTCAAGCCTGTAATCCCAGCACTTTGGGAGGCCGAGACGGGCGGATCACGAGGTCAGGAGATCGAGACCATCCTGGCTAACACTGTGAAACCCCGCTCTACTAAAAAATACAAAAAAAACTAGCCGGGCGAGGTGGCGGGCGCCTGTAGTCCCAGCTACTCTGGAGGCTGAGGCAGGAGAATGGCCTAAACCCGGGAGGCGGAGCTTGCAGTGAACTGAGATCCGGCCACTGCACTCCAGCCCGGGCGACAGAGCGAGACTCCGTCTCAAAAAAAAAAAAAAAATACAAAAATTGGCTGGGCATGGTGGCAGGCGCCTGTAATCCCAGCTACTCAGGAGGCTGAGATAGGAGAATCGCTTGAACCTGGGAGGTGGAAATTGCAGTGAGCCGAGATTGTGCCATTGCACTGTAGCCTGAGTGACAGAGCAAGACGTCTCAAAAAATAAAAAAAAAATAAGAATCTCAATATAAAAATATAAAATAAAAACTACTGGTCAGGCACAGTGGCTCATGTCTATAGTCCCAGAACTTGAGGAGGCTGGGGCCGGCTGATTGCTTGAGTCCAGGAGTTTGAGACCAGCCTGGGCAACATGCCAAAACCCCATCTCTACAAAAAATACAAAAATTATCTGGGCCTGGTGGTATGTGCCTGTAGTCAGTCATAGCTATTCAGGAGGCTGAGGCGGGAGGATTGCTTGAATCACTTGAGCCCAGAAGGTTGAGGCTGCAGTGAGCTGAGATGGTGCCACTGCACCCCAGCCTGGGTAGCAGAGCAAGATCCTGTCTCAAAAAGATTTATTTTATGTTTTAAGTTATTTTACTTATACAATATTTTTGTCTATTAAAACTAATTAATATCAATATTTTAAGTCAAAATTATTTAAATCTGACATTTTGAAATGTTTTGGCCAGGTGTGGTGGCTTGTGCATATAATCTCAGCACTTTGGGAGGCCAAGCCGGGTGGACCACCGGAGGTCAGGAGTTCGAGCCCAGCCTGCAGACATGGTGAAACCCTATCTCTACTAAAAATGCAAAAATTAGCCGGGTGTGATGGCGCATGCCTGTAATCCCAGCTACTAGGGAGGCCAAGGCAGGAAAATTACTTGAACCTGGGAGGCAGAGGTTGCACTGAGCCGAGATTGAGCCACTACACTCCAGCCTGGACAACAGAGTGAGACTCCATGTCAAAATAAATAAATAAATAAATAATTTTTCTTTCAGCTAAGGTATTGCATATAGCAAAGTACACAAATCATAAGTATATAATTCGAAGAACTTTATACTTGTGTACATCCATGTAATCATCACCCAGATCAGACACTGAATATCTCTAAGACATCAGCAAGCTCCCTCATGCTGGTTCTCCAAGCTGATAACCCTGCAAAAGGTAACCATCAATCAGATCTCTATCACCAGATAAGAGTTTTGCCTGTTTTTTAACATTATTGAGATATAATTCACAAAATATACAGTTCACCCATTTCAAGTATACAATTCAATGCTTTTTTTAGTATATAAGTAGAGCTGTTCAAACATTACCACAATTTTAGAACATTTTCATCACCCCCAAAAAGAAACTCTGTATCTCCAAACACTCCCCTTTTCCCACCAATTTTCCCAGCTCTAGGCAACTTCCAATCTACTTTCTGTCTGTATGGATTTACCCATTATGGACATTTCATATGAATGGAATCATACAATTTGTCATCCTTTGCAAGAGCTTTTTTCCACTTAGCACATTTTCAAGGTTCATCCATGTTGTAGCACATGTCAGCATTTCTTTTTTTTTTTAGTGGCTGAATAATATCCCATTGTATAGATATACCACATTTTAACAATCCATTCATTGGTGGATGAACATTTGGGTTGTCTTCACTTTTTGGCTATTATGAATAATGCTGCTGTGAACATTCTTGTGCGGCCTTAATGTTTCTATTTATCTTGAGTATGTACCTAAGAGTACAATTGCTAGGTGATATGGTAACTCTATGTTTAATTGCCAAACTCTTTTGTAAAGTAATTGTATCATTTTCACATCTTTTCACTTAAAGTCTGTTTTGTTTGACACGAGTACAGTCACTCCAGCTTTCTTATGGTTGCTCTTTGTATATATTTTTCCATTCTTTTACTTTCAGTCTATGTGTATCTTTTTTTTTTTTTTTTTTTAGACGGAGTTTCACTCTTGTTGACCAGGCTGGAGTGCATTGGCGTGATCTTGGCTCACTGCAACCTCCGTCTCCCAGGTTCAAGTGATTCTCGTGCCTCAGCCTCCCTAGTAGCTGGGATTACAGGCACACGCCACCACACCTGGCTACTTTTGTATTTTTAATAGAGATGGGGTTTCACCATGTTGGTCACGCTGGTCTCGAACTCCTGATCCACCCGCCTGTGCCTCCCAAAGTGCTGTGATTACAGGCATGAGCCACCGTGCCTGGCTGTATGGTATCTTTGAATGTAAACTGTCTTCTGTAGCCAGTGTACAGCTGGGTCTTTTTCACAAACGTAGTCTGACAATCTCTACCTTTTGATTGGATTTGATTGGATTGATCAATTAATTAACACATTATTATTATTGATATAGTTGGATTTATGTCTGACATTAAATTTTTTTTTTCTTTATGGACAGAGTCTCCCACTGTTGCCCAGGCTGGAGTGCAGTGGCACCATCTAAGCTCACTGCAAGCTCCGCCTCCCGGGTTCACACCAATCTCCTGCCTCAGCCTCCCGAATAGCTGGGACTACAGGCGCCCGCCAAACGCCTGGCTAATTTTTTGTATTTTTGTAGAGACAGGGTTTCACTGTGTTAGCCAGGATGGTCTCGATCTCCTGACCTCGTGATCCACCCACCTCAGCCTCCCAAAGTGCTGGGATTACAGGCGTGAGCCAATGCACCCGGCCACCATTAAAATTTTTGTAGGCCAGGCCCAGTGGTTCACGCCTGTAATCCCAGCACTTTGGGAGGCTGAGGTGGGTGGATCACCTGAGGTTAGGAGTTCCAGACCAGCCTGACCAACATGGTGAAATCTCTACTAACAATTTAAAAAATTGGTTGGGCGTGGTGGCGGGTGCCTGTAATCCCAGCTACTCAGGAGGCTGAGGCAGGAGAATCACTTGAACCCAGGAGGCAGAGGTTGCAGTGAGCCGAGATCACACCATTCCACCCTAGCCTGGGCAACAAGAGTGAAACTTCATTTCAAAAAAAAAAATTTTTTTTTCTTTTGTTTCTATCTCTCATGTGTTTTTAATTTTTATTATTTTTATTTTTGAGATGGAGTCTCATTCTCATTCTGTTGCCCAGGCTGGAGTGCAGTGGCGCGATCTCGGCTCAGGGCAACCTCCACCTCCCGGGTTCATTCACATCATTCTCCTGCCTCAGCCTCCCGAGTAGCTGGGACTACAGGCTCCCACCACCATGCCTGGCTAATTTTTTGTATTTTAGTAGAGACAGGGTTTCACTGTGTTAAACAGGATGGTCTCGATCGCCTGACCTCGTGATCTGCCTGCCTTGGCCTCCCAAAGTGCTGGGATTATAGGCGTGAGCCACTGCGCCCCGTCAGCTCTCATGTCTTTTTATTCTTCTCTTCCTCCTTTACTTTTTTTTAAGTGAATATTTCCTAGTGTAACATTTTAATTCCTTTACTGATTTTTTTTACTACATTTCCCTCCCCTCCCGTCACCTCCCCTCCACTTCCCTTTGCAAGAGCTTTTTTTCCACTTAGCACATTTTCAAGGTTCATCCATGTTGTAGCACATGTCAGCACCTTGTGTTTTTTTGCTTTGTTTTGTTTTTTAATGGCTGAATACTGTCCCATTGTATAGATATACCACATTTTAACAATCCATTCATTAGTGGATGAACATTTGGGTTATCTCCACTTTTTGGCTATTATGAATAATGCTGCTGTGAACATTCTTGTACAAGCTTTCATGTGACCCCTTCCCTCCCCTCCCCTCCCCTTCCCTTGACAGAATCTCACTGTGTCGCCCAGGCTGGAGTGCAGTGGCACGATTTCAGCTCACTGCAACCTCCACCTTAAGGGTTCAAGCAATTCTTGTGCCTCAGCCTCCAGAGTAGCTGGGATTACAGGTGTGCACCACCATGCGTGGTTAATTTTTGTATTTTTGTTAGAGACGGGTTTCACCATGTTGGCCAGGCCAGTCTCAAACTCCCGACCTCAAGTGATCCTCATGCCTCAGCCTCCCAAGGTGCTACAGGTGTGAGCCACCATGCCCGGCCTTATATTTGTATTTTCTTAGTGCTCATTGTTGGGCTTACCGTATCATCTTAACTGAGCAGAGTCTTGTTCAGATTTATTCCAAGTTAATTCCTATGAGATAAAGAAATACTATTCCTGGCTGGGCACGGTGGCTCACACCTGTAATCCCAGCACTTTGGGAGGCTGAAGCAGGTGGATCATGAGGTCAGGAGATTGAGACGATCCTGGCTAACATGGTGGAACCCCGTCTCTACTAAAAAATACAAAAAATTAGCCGGGCATGGTGGCAGGCGCCTAGAGTCCCAGCTACTTGGGAGGCTGAGGCAGGAGAATGACGTGAACCCAGGAGGCAGAGGTTGCAGTGAGCCGAGATCACACCACTGCACTCCAGCCTGGGCAACAGAGCGAGACTCCATCTCAAAAAAAAGAAAAAAGAAATACTATTCCTATACAGTAGTATTCCCTCTTTCTCTTTTTGTATTAATATTGTTATACCAATTATATCTATATGTGGCTATATATTTATACCTATAAATCTTTAATAACTTATTACCTTATAGAATTTTATCTCTATTAAAGAAGATGTGGCTGAGAGCAGTGGCTCATGCCTGTAATCTCAGCACTTTGGGAGGCTGAGACGGGTGGATCATGAGGTCAGGAGATCGAGACCATCCTGACTAACATGGTGAAACCCCATCTCTACCAAAAATACAAAAAAAAATTAGCTGGGTTTGGTGGCAGGTGCCTGTAGTCACAGCTACTTGGGAGGCTGAGGCAGGAGAATGACGTGAACCCGAGAGGCGGAGCTTTCAGTGAGCTGAGATCGCGCCACTGCACTCCAGCCTGGGTGACAGAGCAAGACTCTGTCAAAAAAAAAAAAAAAAAAAAGAAGCTGTGAAAAGAAAAGAGAGCAAGTATATATTTATAGAGCTGTTATATTAACCTTCCTATTTACCATTTCTTGTTCTCTTTATTAGTTCCTGTGGATTCCAGAGTTACCATCTTGCTTTGCTCCTACCTACCTCATTTGTGTTGTTATTGCTAAATATGTTAGATTTCTCTAACAACTCAAAACATATATACTGGTTTATATAATTGCTTTTTAAATCAAGTAAGAGAGGAAAGAAGAAGTATACTATTTTTTTTTGTAATTACATAATTGCCTTTACCAGTGCTCTTTGTTTTTTTCACATAAATTCAAATTATTGGAGCCACTTGCTTTCAGCCTAAAGAACTTCCTTATTAGGTCTTGTAAGGTGGGTCTGCTAGCCAAAAAAAAAAAAAGAAAAAAATTTATCTTTTTGTTTATCAGTGAATGTCTTTATTTTGCCCTTATATTTGAAAGATAGTTTTCCTGGCTCTCAGATTCTTGGTTGACAGGTCTTTTTTTTCCCCTTTCCTTCAGCTCTTGAAACACATCATCCCATTGCTTTCTGGCCCCCATTGATTCTGATGAGAAGTTAGCTGTTAATCTTATTGGGTTTCCCAATAAGTTACTACTTTCAAGATTTTCTCCTTGTCTTAGGCTTTCACCATTTTTATGGTGATGTGTCTAGGTGTAGTTTTTTTGAGTTTGTACTACTTGGTTTGGTTTTGTTTTTTTTGAGGCTGAGTCTCGCTTTGTCAACCAGGCTGGAGGGCAGTGGTGTGATCTCGGCTTACTGCAACCTCCGCCTCCCAGGTTCAAGTAATTCTTATGCCTCAGCTACATGAGTACCTGGGATTACAGGCGTGCACCACCATGAATGGCTAATTTTTGTAATATTAGTAGAGACGGGGTTTCACCTTGTTGACCAGGCTGGTCTCGAACTCCTGGTCACAAGCCATACACACCTCTCAGCTACCAAAGTGCTGGGATTATAGGTGTGAGCCACCGCACCTGACCGAGCTTGTCCTGTGTGGAATTTGTTGAGCTTCCTGAATGTTTAGATGAATGTTTCTCATCAAATCTGGGAATTTTTCAGCCACTACTTCTTTGAATAAATATTTTTTTCCTGTTCCTTTATCCTCCCCTTCTGGTACTTGCATTACATATATGTTGATGCACTTAATGGTGTCTCACATTTCTCTGAGGCCCTGTTTCCTTTTCTGCATTTTTTTCTTCCTCTGTGTTCTTTGAATTGCATTATCTCTATTGACGTATCTTCAAGTTTGACTTGTTCTGTCAGTTAAAATGTACTGTTGAGGTCCTCCAGAAAAATTTCCATTTCAATTGTACCTTCAATTATTGACTTTCCATTTGGCTCCTTAAAAATATTTTATATGGCTTTATTGATATTCTCTATTTGATGAGACATTGACCTTATAGCTTCATTTACTTTTTTTTTTTTTGAGAAGGAGTCTCGCTCATTGCCCAGGCTGGAGTGCAGTGGCGCAATCTCAGCTCACTGCAACCTCCCTCCTGCCTCAGCCTCCTGAGTAGCTGGGACTACAGGTGAATACCATGACGCCCAGCTAATTTTTTGTATTTTTAGTAGAGACAAGGTTTCACTGTGTTAGCTAGGATGGTCTTGATCTCCTGAACTCATGATTTACCTGCCTCAGCCTCCCAAGGTGCTGGGATTACAGGTATCAGCCACCATGCAGGATCCTTTTTTTTTTTTTTTGAAATGGAGTTTTGCTCTATTGCCCAGGCTGGAGTACAATGGCACAATCTTGGCTCACTGCAACCTCTGCCTCCTGGGTTCAAGCGATTCTCCTGCCTCAGTCTCCTGAGTAGCTGGAATTACAGGCACCCACCACCATGCCTGGCTATTTTTTGTATTTTTAATAGAGATTGGGGTTTCACCATGTTGGCCAGGCTGGTCTCGAACTCCTGACCTCAGGCGATCTGCCTGCTTTGGCCTCCCAAAGCGCTGGGATTACAGGTGTGAGCCACTGTGCCCAGCCTCATTACTTTTTAAAGCATAGTTTTCTTTTGTTCTTTGAACTGTTTGTTAAATCTGACATCTGGGCCCTCACACAGGTATTTCTGTTGCCTGTTTTTGTGTTTGTTTTCCTTGTATAAGAGTCACACTTTTCTGTTTCTTTTCATATATCATAGTTTTGTTGTTGTTATTGAAAACTGGACATTTAGTCCATAGTAACTCTGGATACTGACTCCTTTTACCCTTCTCCAGAGCTTGTTTTTATTACGGTTATTGTATTTATTTATTTATTTATTTTAGGGACATAGATGTTTTAGTGAAGTCTATTTCCCCTGCAATGTGAAGCTTTTTGTGTCACTCCTTGGAGGACTGTCCTGGGATGCAGTGATTTCAGCAAAGCTCTCATCCTATCTCTTTCTTGATTTCTCTTTAAAGCTGGATGCTTTATTGGTTATCACATCCAGCTATTAGGCTGCACTAATTGCCTGCTGTTTTCCACTAATGCTATTGTTTTCAACAATTCTCGGGGACATAAATTGTTCCATAAACAGGTTTAATTAAATTCAGGCGAGAGTAGATTTTGAAGCCATTCTTTTGGGTTTGTTTTGACCTCAGGTGAGCTCTTTTTTGTGGTAGCTAATGAAGAATTTTGTGGAAATGTAAGAGTTTTGAGAAGGAGTTGGCATTTGAACTACATCTTTAAAAGTGAATTGGATTTCAACAGGCCGAGATGTAAGGGTAAAGGTAAACTGCAAATGAGGTAAGATAATTATCCAAGATTCAAATCATGGGCATTCAAGATAAAAATGAGAATTATCAAAGACACAGAGCCAAGGAATCATGGTATTCTCATTCTGACTGTATATGAATCTGAGTATAGTGGAAGACACAAGTGAAAAAATATTTGCTTAGTATTTTAATCTTTGGACTTTAGATCCATACTATGAAAGGTCTTGAATGATGTTCTCAAAAATTTGTGCCTAATTCGGTAGGTAATAGCTAGTGTGTTCATTAGAGCTAGGTCCAGTTGCATTAAAAGGAGAGCCATATAAGGCCAGGCGCGGTGGCTCACGCCTATAATCCCAGCACTTTGGGAGGCCGAGGCGGGCAGATCTCCTGAGGTCAGGAGTTTGAGACCAGTCTAGTCAACACGGAGAAACCCAGTCTCTACTAAAAATACAAAAATTAGCCAGGTGTCCTGATGTGCACCTGTAATCCCAGCTACTCAGGAGGCTGAGGCTGGAGAATCACTTAAACCCAGGAGGCGGAGGTTGCAGTGACTTGAGATCGCAACACTGCACTCCAGCCTAGGCAACAGAGCCAGACTCCATCTCAAAACAAAAACAAAAACAAAAACAAAAACAAAAACAAAACAAACAAACAAAAGCACTGCTCTAAAAAATACAGTGTATAGGCCTGGCATGCATGGTGGCTCATACCTGTAATCCCAGCACTCTGTGAGGCCGAGGCGGGTAGATTACCTGAGGTCAGGGGTTTGAGACAAGACTGGCCAACATGGTGAAACCTCGTCTCTGCTAAAAAACAAAAACAAAAACAAAAACAAAACAAACAA
>NW_012116433.1:168504-171090 GCF_000951035.1 Colobus angolensis palliatus
AGCTACTTGGGAGGCTGAGGCAGGAGAATCACTTGAACCTGGGAGGCAGAGGTGTTGCAGTAAGCCAAGATCATGCCACTGCACTCCAGCCTGGGCGACAGAGCGAGACTCCATCTCAAAAAAAAAAAAAAGAGCATATTAAGAAAAATTCACAAATGCAAAATCTTCAGTGAAAAAATTCAATATTTGAATGTGTCTGTATGCATAAAGAATTGTGTGAAAGAATGGACACCAAAATGTTAAAGTGTTAAAGGTGATTATTTCATTTTGAGTCATTTTTATTTTCTTCCTTAATAATTATATATGTTTTCTGAATTTTTCAGCAAGCTTGTGGTTTCGTTTATTTGTTTGTTTGTTTTCTGAGACAGAATCTCGCTCTTTTGCCCAGGTTTAAGTGCAGTGGCATAATGTTGACTCACTGAAACCTCTGCCTTGCGGGTTCAAGTGACTCTCATGCCTCAAGCCTCCTGAGTAGCTGGGATTACAGGCGTGAGCCACCACACCTGGCTAATTTTTGTATTTTTAGTAGAGATGGGATTTTGCCATGTTGGCCAGGCTGGTATCAAACTCCTGGTCTCAAGTGAACCACCCAACCTAGCCTCCCAAAGCGCTGGGATTACAGACGTGAGCCACCGTGTCTGGCCAAGCTTGTGTTATTTATCTAATAAGGAATACATCTGTCTTCCTCTTGGAAATAAAAACAATACATATTAGGCTAATAAAGAAAATTAGCCCCTTCCTGTTGGAGAAAGAATCATAGGGAATAAATTCTGGTAGTGTCAGAAAAGATGAACTGGGTCACTGGCAAGCACAACTGTGTGGCAGCTATTCCATTCCTATGTGGGACAGTCAGGTGGTAGAATCCATTCACCAGTGGTGCTTGAGAAACTCTTGATGCTGTTTCCTTATGTGTGTACATCTTTGAACTATCATTACATCTCTGGTAGTGCCTAGAATGTACTTTGCTATTTAGAGCTAGAGAAAATTCATGTAGGCAAGATGGATTTTCTTAACCAGCATAGATTGCTCTCTCCCTTGTACATAAAGACTTCTGCTTGCAGAAAAACAAGTGATGATATAGCTTGAAAGATGACTGGATCAGCTGGGTGCCATGGCTCACGCCTGTAATCCCAGCACTTTGGGAGGCCGAGGCAGGTTGATCACCTGAGGTCAGGAGTTCGAGACCAGTCTGGCCAACATAGTGAAACCCTGTCTCCACTAAAAATCCAAAAAATTAGCCAGGTGTGGTGGTACATGCCTGTAAGCCCAGCTACTGAGGAGGCTGAGGCAGGAGAATCACTTGAACCTGGGAGGCGGAGGTTGCAGTGAGCCAAGATCGCACCACTGCACTCCAGCCTGGGCAACAGAGCCAGACTCCATCTCAAAACAAAAACAAAAACAAAAACAAAAACAAAAACAAAACAAACAAAAAAAAGCACTGCTCTAAAAAATACAGTGTATAGGCCTGGCATGCATGGTGGCTCATACCTGTAATCCCAGCACTCTGTGAGGCCGAGGCGGGTGGATTACCTGAGGTCAGGAGTTTGAGACAAGACTGGCCAACATGGTGAAACCTCGTCTCTGCTAAAAATACAAAAATTAGCCACATGTGATGGTGCAAGCCTGTACTCCTAGCTGCTTGGTAAGCTGAGGCAGGAGAATCACTTGAACCTGGGAGGTGGAGGTTGCAGTGAACCGAGACTGTATCACTGCGCTCCAGTCTGGGCTACAGAGTAAGACTCTGTCTCAAAACATGAAAAAGAAAAAGAAGAGTCATATAAATGGGTAAACAAAATTAGAATTTATTTCTGTGTCGTATAAAGCAGTCTGGAGATAGACAACTCAGCACTCCCATCAAGACTCCACAGTCACTCACTCATTCTTTCTGTTCTACTCTTCTTAGTCATTAATTTCATCCTCATAGTTTCCTTGTGGTCTGAAATGGTAGCTGGGGATCCAAATATTATATTTATTTCCTAGACAAATAAAGAAAAAGGGGTAGAGACACAAAAATATGCAATTCCCAGATGAGTTATCACCCCTTTACAGTTTTCCTGAAAACCCATCCAATATGTTCTATTTACATTTCAGTGAATACCTCACACTATAGGGAAAGCTAGACATTCTGGCTTTTTTTGTTTTTTTTGAGATAGAGTCTCACTCTGTCGCCAGGCTGGAGTGCGGTGGCGTGATTTTGGCTCACTGTAACCTCTGCCTCCTGGGTTCAGGCGATTCTCCTGCCTCAGCCTCCTCGGTAGCTGTGGTTACAGGTGCATACCACCATGCCTGGCTAATTTTTTTTTGTATTTTTAGTAGAGACGGGGTTTCACTGGGTTAGCCAGGATGGTCTCGATCTCATGACCTCGTAATCCGCCCATCTCGGCCTCCCAAAGTGCTGGGATTACAGGCTTGAGCCACCGCGCCCGGCTCATCCAACATTTTAACATATAATGTGAACATGGAAATACATAGGAAAAACATTGGGTTTACACATCACTTTGTAGAGTAATACCAATCTGATAGGAATAAAAAAAAAAAAAGAGCTGGTTGCAGTAGTGTACACCTGTAATCTCAGCTACTCAGGAG
>NW_012116433.1:175339-176715 GCF_000951035.1 Colobus angolensis palliatus
AGAGCAACTTCCTTAAGAAAAAAAAGGGAAAAAGCTCAAGAGACTGGCTCAGCAAGTAAAACTGGGCTTCAACATAGAGAAGTGTGAGTTAGACTGAAGGGAAAATTGTACTCGTAATGTAGTTGGGCTCTGAGATATAATTTATAATCCTAGAAACATGTCTTAGAGTCACTGTCAACAGCTCAATATTTTCCTGTGTCCTCAAAGGACCCCAAGGTTAACCAATATTGGAAAGGCACAACAAAACAGACAGAAAAATGTGATCCTACCATTATACTACACCACAGTGAATCAATCATCTAAACCTTAAGGAAAACATAATTGCCTAAAGATATGAAGATGGTCAAGCAAGGTATTTATTAGTTGTGGAGGCCAAAAGAGAAGCTGTAGTATGATAGTCCAGAAAGCCTGGGAATTTTCAATATTTAAACGGTGAAGGTTTAAAAGGAATGTAATTAAAGTACATAAAATTATAACAAAAGTTTACTAAATACAGAAAATTGACTCAGGCATACTTTGTGAACTCAGAAAGAGGAATACACTTGGGCTAAACAAAATTAAGTTCTATTTTGCTTACCAGGTAATAAATTAATTACTTCTAATTAATATATAGATCACCAAGATAGGTCACCAATAAATAGATCACCAATATATAGGTCACCAATAAAGTCCTTAAAAAATAATATCAATATCAAGAGTGAACTGTAATGTAAACGACGAACATTCGGTGATAATGATGTGTCCATGTAAGTTCATCAATTGGAATAAATGTACCACTCAGGTGGGGGATGTTGACAATGGGGAAGGCTATATGTACACTTATGGTGGTAGGTGGTATATATACATTCTGCTTAACTTTCTCATAAACCTAAAACTGCTCTAAGCTGTCTGGAGTGGCTCAAGCCTGTAATCCCAGCACTTTGAGAGGCTGAGGCGGGCAGATCACTTGAGTTCAGGAGTTCAAGATCAGCCTGGCCAACATGATGAAACCCTGTCACTGCTAAAAATACAAAAAATTAGCCAGGTGTGGTGACACACACCTGTAATCCCAGCTACTTGAGAGGCTGAGACAGGAGAATCACTTGAACCCGGGAGGCAGAGGTTGCAGTGACCCAAGATCGTGCCACTGCACTCCAGTCTGGGCAACAGAACCAGACTCCATCTGAAAAAAAAAAAAAAAAAACAAACCTTGGCCAGGTGCAGTGACTCACGCCTGCCTGTAATCCTAGTGCTTTGGGAGGCTAGGTTGGGTGGTTCACTTGAGATCGAGAGGTCCGGAGATGGAGACCATCCTGGCTAACACAGTGAAACCCCGTCTCTACTAAAAATACAAAAAAAAATTTAGCCAGGCGTGGTGGCGGGTGCCTGTAGTCCCA
>NW_012116433.1:178310-179500 GCF_000951035.1 Colobus angolensis palliatus
TGAGGAGGCTGAGGCAGGAGAATCACTTGAACCTGGGAGGCGGAGGTTGCAGTGAGCCAAGATCATGCCATTGCACTCCAGCCTGAGCAAAAAGAGCTAAACTCTTTCTCAAAAAAAAAGGAAGGAAGGAAGGAAGGGAAAGAAAGAAAGGAAGGAAGGAAGGAAGGCAGGAAGGAAGAGAGAATCACTGAGAAGAGGAATGTGTCAGACCCCTGTTGTCTTCGAGGTTGACCCACACTCTAGGACCTCATGCTTTCAGTTACTTTCTTAATTCATTCAATCCCTTTATTGGGTAACCCATAGATATTGTGTTAGGTGCTTTGGGATATAAACAAGACAGGATTCCAGCCCTTCAAGAGTTTTCAGAAACATTCCAATGAAGGTTTGTGTCCTGGTTTACACCCTTGCCTCATTGTCTTACTCAATCACAAAACCTTAACTCCAGATTAATCTGTTTTCCCTATGCTTGAGCGAACGCCAATGGCGAAATTATACATACTTGGGATGGGGTAAAGATTTATTGTCTGTTTGGTATCCCTAAGGGAGTTGTGGTCCTTTGAAGAACTGAGATGTTTTGTTTATGTTTTAAAAAGGCTGGTTTGATTTTTGTTCAGTTTCCCTTTTTGTCTCCCCTGTAGAACACAGTGCCTTCTGGCAGTAGGGCTTAGTTCTAGGCCTTAGCCATTGTTCTTTTTCTTCTCCACAGCAACATTTAGCTGCATCTCTGGATAGACTATTAGATGGCTTTTATCTTTGTATTTTTCTGTATTTGATTTTATTTTCTGCCAACAGTATGCATTGTTGATAGAAAACACGTGAAAGCTGCTTTATTGTCAAAACAGAACGAAAGTTCATTGCTTCTTGTTCAATTCCTTCAGGTTTTAGTAGAAGGTGAACTAACGCAGTTTAAATATTAACCCAGGTAAAGCTTATTCTGGCTCCTTTTCCAGGATGTATTTTCTTATCTCGGTCAGCATTAATTCTAACCTCCTGGACTGCTAAGTCATAAATCCTGGATACATCCTTAATACCTCCCTCCACCATCCAAACACTATCTAATTCTGTCCATTGTCACTTTAACTATCTTTCAAATATGTCTCTCTCTTTCTTTCTTTCTTTCTCTCTATCTCTCTCTCTCTTTCTTATTTGCTACTGCCTTAGTTTAGGCTTTTATCATCTCTCACTTGCAT
>NW_012116433.1:183905-184457 GCF_000951035.1 Colobus angolensis palliatus
GCCAGGATGGTCTCGATCTCCTGACCTCGTGATCCGCCCGTCTCGGCCTCCCAAAGTGCTGGGATTACAGGCTTGAGCCACCGCGCCCGACCCAAACTTTTTAAGTCCTGACACCGGCTTTACCTCTGGCCCCCTTAAGGATACTCATGACTTACTTCATATCTTCTGGATGGTTCTGTCTCCTTATTGCCTTGTGGCCTTTGACCTTGATGTTTTTTTTTCCTTTGTTTGGAATGTTCCTCCTCCCTACCCTGACAAAAAAACTCCTCCTACTGGTTCAGAAAACTGGGCTCAGTTAGCCTTCTTCCATTCTCCCTTCCCTCTCCTCCAACTGCCGGCTGTGATAATCATTAACCTGCTCCCACTGTATTCAGAAGATCATAACATAAACAGTAATAATAGCGGTTAGGCAGGCCTCGTGGCTCACACCTTTAATCACAGCTAGTTAGGAGGCTGCTGCAGGAGGACAGTTTGAGTCCAGAAGTTTGAGGCTGCAGTGAGCTACAATCATGCCATTGCACTCCAGCCTGTGTGATGGAGCAAGAAACCTGT
>NW_012116433.1:185797-191159 GCF_000951035.1 Colobus angolensis palliatus
TTTTTTTTTTTTAATATGATGAAGTCAACACTTGCATTTAACCAAATCTTGATTCCCAAGGATTGAGTAATGTGAGATTTTCAGTGCAGTGGTGAGAGAGGTTTGGAGTCTGAGCAGAGGCTTTGGAGTCACTCCAATCATATATCATCTTCGCCTTTGCACTAAATGGTATCACCATCCTCTCAATTGCTTAAGGAAACAACCTGGGAGTCATCTTGTTTACTACTTTTCTTCACACCTGCACCTCAGGAAAATATCCTGAAATCTTTCAATTTCTATTTCCACACCAACCAGCCTAGTCCAGGTACTACCAGCTACCCCATGAACTTGCCCAATAACTTTATATTGTTCTTCGGCTCCTTTTGTTCCATTTCTGCTCCCTTCAAGTCATTCTCTATAAAATAGGTTGATTAAAAAAAATAAATAAACCAATGGCTGGGCACAGCCTGTGGCTCATGCCTGTAATCCCAGCAGTTCGGGAGGCTGAGGCGGGAGGATCACTTGAGCCGAGGAGTTCAGGACCAGCCTGGGCAATACAATGAAACCCGTCTCTACAAAAATACAAAAATTAGTCCGGTGTGGTGGCACCTGCCTGTAGTCCCAGCTACCTGGGAGGCTGAGGTGGGAGGATGACTTAGTGAGCCTGGGGAAGTAGAGGATGCAGTCAGCCCTGATTGCACCACTGCATTCCAGCCTGGGCAACAGAGTGAGACCCCATCTCAAAACAACAAAAACCCAAACCCTTCATTATCTTGCCTTGCACTTAACAGACAAATCCAAACAACGTGATTAGGTTCCTGCTTAATGCTCCAAATTCAACTTCAAACCCCTACTTAACATGCTGAAGCCTCCTGGCCTGTTCCTCAAACAGCCACGCTTCAGCATTAACCACAGTTCAGCATCGGGGCCTTCACACCCATTATCCTCTGTCTAGAATGTTCTTCCTCCCCATGGTCGGCTTGGCTGGCTCCCTCTTGTCATTTAGGTCTTAGCTCCTAAATTGTCTCCTCAGAAAGTCCTTCCCTGACCATTCTGTTTTGTTTTCTGCTCAATACTTATCACTGCCAGTGATTAGCTCATCTATTCGTTTTATTATTTATGTTCTCCATTAGAAACATAAGCTTTTGTTGTTTGAGACAGAATCCCACTCCGTCGACCAGGCTGCAGTGCAGTGGTCTGATTTTTTGGCTTACTGCATCCTCTGTCCCTCACCCCCCACCACAGGCAATCCTCCCACCTCAGCATCCCGAGTAGCTGGGACCATAGGGGCCTGCCAAAATTCCCAGCAAATTTTGTTGTCGTTGTTGTTGTTTTTAAATTCTGTAGAGAGGGAGTTTCACTATGCTGCTCAGGCTGGTCTTGTACTCCCGGCCTCAAAGTGATCCTCCTGCCTCAGCCTCTCAATGTGCTGGGATTATAGGCTTAAGCCACCTGTTTGTTTCCTTTCATACCTAGTCCTGCAGAACATAAGCCTCTAAGTGCAGGGGTTTCTTCTGTTTATTCACTGTTGTATTTCTAGCACCAAGAATACTATCAATATTTTTGAATGAATGAATTAAACAGTGAAAAAGCGGGTCATCTTGGTATATATAAAAGGTACCCAAGAGAATCCCAACAGAAATGAGTCCCTACGTTCCTACTACTATTCTATAACTAGTGGGAGTGGGGAGGGGAAGCAGCTGGGGTCTACCAGACCCTGTCACCAACGAGTTGGCACACGTGGCAATCACAGTTGTAGAAGAGGCCAAATGGAGCAGTTCTGCCAATGACAGCCAGTACTAAACTCGACTGGACACTGAGGGCCAGTTCTGCTTTGAGTGAACAGTGCAGCCTGCTGGGTGGCCAAGGGAACGTGTATAAATCCACTTTGTTTAAAGGACCACAGAAGTAGTCAGTTCTGTTAAAATTCATCTATTTCTTCGGGGATTTTTTGTCCTGGGGAGGAGTGGGGAAGAAGCAATTAGTCAGGCCAGGCTAGCTGGTGTTAGTTTGCAGGCTGTGAGTGCGACTCTTCAGTCTCTGCTCCTCTCATCATTGCCTTTTCACCTACCTTTACCCTAAATTCACCTACACCTCTGCCTTCACAAAATCCAAGCGATTAACTATTGTATTTAATCTCTGTCCCAAATCTCTCTGCATCATTCTTCTTTTGATTATGAAGTCACGAGGGCCCTTTATTTTATTTAATTTTTTTAAATTTTTTTATTTTTGAGACGGAGTCTTGCTCTGTCGCCCAGGCTGGAGTGCAGTGGCACAATCTTGGCTCACTGCAACCTTCGCCTCCCGGTTCAAGCGATTCTCCTGCCTCAGCCTCCCGAGTAGCTGGGACTACAGGCGCCCACCACCACGCCTGGCTAATTTTTTTGTATTTTTAGCAGAGATGGGGTTTCACCGCGTTAGCCAGGATGGTCTCGATCTCCTGACCTCGTGATCCGCCCACCTTGGCCTCCCAAAGTGTTGGGATTACAGGAGTGAGCCACCGTGCCAGCCCTATTTATTTTGTTTTTAAAATTTTTTTTGAGAAGGAGTTTCGCTCTTATTGCCCAGGCTGGAGTGCAATGGCATAATCTAGGCTCACCGCAACCTCCGATTTCCGGGTTCAAGCAATCCTCCTGCCTCAGCTTCCCGAATAGCTGGGATTACAGGCGCGCCTCACGACGCCCGGTAATTTTTTGTATTTAGTAGAGACGGGATTTCACCATGTTGGTCAGGCTGGTCTCGAACTCCTAACCTCAGGTGACCCAGCCACCTCAGCCTTCCAAAGTGGTGGGATTACAGGAGTGAGTCACCGCGCCCGGCCTCAAGGGCCCTTAAATATTACTTAGTTGTCCCATTATTTGGTGTGTTTTATTATTTGGTGCAGGTTTTGTCCCCTTACCTAGTTTGAATGTTGCTGAAGGACGCTGGTTTTCAAAGCCTAAGGAATCTCCTGATAAAGCACGAATCTTGGTGTAGATAAGTCAGTGATTCTTGCTTCTGGCTAGTTTTACGTCGTTCCTGGATGGTCGTTCAAACTGCAATGATCCACAGCTCCAGAAGTGGCTTATTCCAGTCGGCCTAGGAGCCAAACGACCCCGCAGCTCCGTGCTACCACGCAGGATGCCGTTTCGGACTTGCAGGGAGTTGTCGCAGTCCGGTTTTGGCTGCACCTTCTACAGCTAGGGTGGAAGTGTCAAGCAAGATGTTGTCGCTGGTGTCATGATGTCCGGGTGAGAAGCTTACCTGGCAGGCTGCCAGGGCCAGCTAAGAGAACTGGCGCCGGGAACCCGCGCGCCCGGGAAGGGGCGGGGAGGTGGGCGGAGCCTGGCAACCTCGGGACCACCAATAGGATGCTCAGCCGGAGCTGGCCCTGCGCGTGACGCAGCGGAGCTCGGAGGCAGGGGGCGTAGGGGCCGGGCTGTCCGGCGCTTTATCTCTCTCTGCCGCCCAGCAGGCGACGTTGCGGGCGCTGGGCGCCAGGAGAGCTTCCCGGAGCCGACCTTCCGGTTGGCCGCTCTGTGACTGCTTACCGGCTCTGCCGTCTTGGCCGAAGTCCCCGCTGCCGGGCGCGGGCCTCAGGTAACGGTGGTGCTCCCGCGCCGCTCCTCGCTTCCCGCTTGGGTCCACCGGCCTCAGTCCGCGGGGAAGCGGTGGCGGCAGCAGCTCTGACTCGGCCTTGTGCTGGACTGTGCTGCGGAGAAGGCGAGGCTCGGCGAGTGCAGGGGAGTTGGGGAGGAGAGGGCGGGAAAGTTACCGTCAGGCGCCCGGTTCACGGGAAGCCTTTTAAACCCTGCACGCTGGTTTGGTATTCCCGAAATCTCGTGGCATCTCTCAAGTCGGTAGTAAAGAAAGTTAGGAATTGGAAGACGTTTTATTCTTTAAAAAGCGAAACCAAAAATGCACTCAGGAAGTCAGCCTTTTAATGATTTAGAGAAAATGTGTGAAGGGAAGGATGGCATTAGCAAGACGTGAAAATCTGTATGGGCACCAGAACCTTTAATCAAGCTCATGTTTTATTTTAAAATATTAGGATGTAGGTAAGTTTCTGTTTTCCCTAAGTGTTAATGGCCATGTAATTTAAGTAATATGTATATTGAACAACTATCTCTAAGCGAGAAACAACTATATAAACTTTATTCTCTGTATTTATATATAGGTTAAGTTGGTTGGTCACTTTTTTTTGTTTGTTTGAGACGGAGTCTCGCTCTGTCGCCAGGCTGGGGTGCAGGGGCGCAATCTCGGCTTACTGCAACCTCCGCTTCCCGGGTTCAAGCGATTCTCCTGCCTCAGCCTCCCGAGTAGCTGGGATTACAGGCGTGTGCCACCACGCCCAGGTAATTTTTGTAGTTTTAGTAGAGAAGGGGTTTCACCATGTTGGACCAAGCTGGTCTCGAACTCCTGACCTCGAGTGATCCGCCCGCTTCGGCCTCCCAAAGTGCTGGAATTACAGGCGTGAGCCACCGCTCCTGGCCTGTTGGTCACTTTTTAATGTTTAAGTGACTGCCACCTATTTAAACCACTTCTTTTTCCCAGTGTACTTGGTTTCCTCTTCTTGAAGTAGAATTCAATTTGAAGCTTTGTGTGTGTGTGTGTGTGTGTGTGTGTGTGTGCTTTTTAAAAGTTGGGCGGTGTCGGTGAATGACTTGTTAAGGAAGTCTGTGTGTTGTCTGGGTGTGAGAATGGGTTTTGGAAGGAGCTCTGTGGCACTGAATTGTCGTTTAGAAATGCACGTGTTTTAGTGAATCACGTGCTAAGAACCCATCTGAGGTTTCACAGTCTTTTAGGATAAAGACCTACTGAGTGAGCACACTCTTTTTATCTCTGGTTCATTTGGCCCACTTTCCTTCTGGCTTTCCAGGTTCATGCCACACTGGCTTTATTTTTGTTACTGGAAAGCTACATTTTCTTTCCTATCTCCTGACTTTTGGGAGTTTCCTCCACCTCTAATGCTGTATTCTCTGCCTCCCTCCAACTCTTATACCTGCCTCATATATCAGCCCACATATCGCTTCCTCTGGAAATCACCCCATCCCCATTAAGCCCTCCATGAACTCTTTATTCTCCTTAGCAGAAGTTGATCATTAATTGTAATGAATTAGTTGCTTTGTTCCTCTGCTAGTACATTTCATGAAGGCTGGTTTAGCTATCTGTTAATTCTCAGGGTCTGGTCCAGCACTTGGCCCAATGAAAGAGTGAGTAAGTTGGTAGACAGAGGAAGGAACTTTTGAATGAGAAATACAGTGATCCCCACTTAGCCGCTTTCTGTAGTGTCAGCTACCTAAGGTGGGAAACGAGTACAATAAGACATTTCGAGAGAGACCAAGTTCAAGTGAATTTTAATACAATATATTGTTAATCTCTTACTATGCCTAACTTATTGAAA
>NW_012116433.1:191424-192956 GCF_000951035.1 Colobus angolensis palliatus
TTTCTTTTTTCTTTTTTTTTTTGGTAAAGACTGGTCATATCTTACTGATCAGGCTGGTCTCGAACTTCCGACCTTAGGTGATCCCCGGCTCAGCCTCCCAAAGTTCTGGGATTACAGGCATGAGCCACCGCCCCCGGCTCCCCTGGCTAATTTTTGTATTTTTAGTAGAGACTGGGAGGGTTTCACTGTGTTGGGCAGACTGGTCTCAAACTCCTGACCTCAGGTGATCCGTCTGCCTCGGCCTCCCCAAGTGCTGGGAATACAGGCATGAGCCACTGTGCCTAGCCTGTAGATGAAACTTTATAATAGGTATGTGTAGGAAAAAACAACGTGTATTGGGTTCACTGTTATCCACCGTTCTAGGCATCCACTGGGAGTCTTGGACCGTATCCCCCATGGATATGGGAGAACTACTGTATTAACCAGGGAAGAGTCCCTTTTTCCTATGGGAAAAAAAAAAATGGAGAAAGTTTTTAACAAAGACTAGCCAAGTTCATTTTTTTAAGAGGATGGCTTTGTTTTGCTTTTTTTTTTTTTTTTTTGCCACATTGGTTAAGAGATTATACTAATCATACAGATGTAAATGAGAATTTGTTCCTGTTCTTTAGTTCTGCTAATTACTTAATGACCCAGTTTTGTGACATGTAAAAGTTGTAGCCCTGTGTTTGGGCAAACCTTTGGGTGCCAGAGGGAAAGTTTTTTTGCTCTGGATTGTAAATTCTATCCACAGTTGTGTCCCTTTTCCCCCACTGAATCTAAGGGTGATGTGGCAAAGTTCTTCACCTGGAGTGGGCACTCAGTGTTTGTGATTCAGATTTATGGGCTCTTTTGAAAGCTTTATTAATGGGAACACTGAGCAGGCTAAAGTTGACATGTCTTTCCAAGTTCATTTGTTTCTCAAAGCAATTCTTTTTGTTTTGCTTTCTTAAGATAAGTTAGATGCTTATCACACTGTATGATAATGTAATTGCGTGCACAGATTAGATTCTTAAGAAATTCTTGTTCAATCAGTGTGTTGTGTAAATAGCTGTCTACTTAGCTTTATGTTACCTGTGACTTTGAATAAGTTTGTTAGCATTTCTGAATCTCCTGCATCTTTAAAAATGGACATGTTAAATGAGATATGTGCTACACCTCCTGCACTCAGCACTTTGTTACCTGCTTCCTAAACATTAGCGATTCCTTCACTGCTAGACCTCTTGAGAGACTAGTCTTATGATCGCTGTTTTCACTTCCTCAACTTACTTGCAGCATACTCCACTATATTTCTTTGTCCTTCCTCCTAAAACTGTGCATGTAATCAAATCGTAGCTATTCATGTCCCCCAGTTGTGAAATATCCCATGTCCTGTCCTCCTCTTCTTTCCTTTCCTTTCCTTTTCTTTTTTTTTTTTTTGAGATGGAGTCTAGCTCTGTCACCCAGGCTGGAGTGCAGTGGCATGATCTCGGCTGACTGCAACCTCTGCCTCCCGGGTTTACGCCGTTCTCCTTCCTCAGCCTCCCGAATAGCTGGGATTACAGGCGCGCCTCACG
>NW_012116433.1:193962-195427 GCF_000951035.1 Colobus angolensis palliatus
TTTTTACCCCTGGAGTGTTTTTAGACATTTTAATCCTGAAAAATCTTTAATAAGAGGCTTATTGAGATACTATTCACGTACCATAAAATTCACCTAATTCAGCAGTTTTTAGTGTGTTTACAGTGTTTTGCAGCCATCACCACTATCTAATTCCATAAAATTTTTTTTTTTTTTTTTTTTGTATTTTTAGCCTAGTGTACCTTAAATATGCTCCAAACACTTAATATTAGCCTACAGTTGGGCAAAATCATTGAACACAGACTATTTTACAGTAAAGCGTTCACTATCGCATGTAATTTATTGAATACTATACTGACAGTGAAAAGCAGAATAGTTGTATGAGTACTCTAAATATGATTTCCACGGAATGCGTGTTGCTTTTGCACCATCATAAAGTTGAAAAACTTTAAGTTGAACCATCATAAGTTAGGGACTGTCTTGTGCTTAGAATAATTGGTTACATATTAACTGATACATCTGCTTTCTCTCTTAATGCCTGCCTGTTGTACTCCAGGTACTCCACGCTAGATTTGGGGGAGTCTTACAGAAAATACTATGTAATCCCTATGTTTGTGAACTTAAGCCTAATGTAAGAGACAGAGAGTATTGCTCTCTGATTATAGGACAATGTAACATGTGACAGGATGCACAGAGTGTAGTGGGACCGCAGAGAGGGTAAGATGAGAGGCGGTGGTAAAGGAAACTTCAGAGGGTGTGAGTTGGAGGCAGTCCAGTGATTAGGAGGCCAGGTTGTAGAATCTGATAGTCTTTGTTTTGAATTCTACTTCTGCTGTTGGAGAATTATATGATTCGGGACAAGTTAAATCACTTCCCTAAACTCATGTGTAAAATGAGGATATAATACTTATCTAAGGTTGTAAAGATTAAATGTAATGTAAAAAGTTTAGCAGCACAGTGCCTGACAGTGCATAATAGGCGCTCATTAAATCAGAATTGTTGGTATTAATTCTATTACTGCTGCAGCCGTGATTCTTTGAAGGCTCGAGTAGGAGTTAGCTAGATAAAAGGGCAGAGGAGAAATAGCTTTCTATAGACAGGGAAGAGTATGTGGGACCCCCTGGTGGCCAAAGAATATTTGGGGAATAACAATAGTATCTGTCTTGATTCTATTGAGATGAAAATAATACATGTAGAACACATAAGCACTAAAAAAAATCAGCTGTTAGTATTCTACTTTGAGAAATATGCATTGTGCTATACTGTTTCATAGGGTTTGGGTAACAAACTTTAATCTGGCATTTATTTTTTAATCATTTTGCTGTCTTTTTTTTTGTTGTTTTTTTGAGATGGAGTCTTGCTCTGTCGCCCAAGCTAGAGCACAGTAGAGTGATCTCAGCTCACTGCAAGCTCTGCCTCCCTGGTTCATGCCATTCTCCTGCCTCAGCCTCCCAAGTAGCTGGGACTACAGGCGCCCGCCACCACGCCCAGCTAATTTTTTTTTTTT
>NW_012116433.1:196771-210942 GCF_000951035.1 Colobus angolensis palliatus
TGCAGTGAGCCAAGATCGCACCATTGCACTCCAGCCTGGGCAAAGCGATACTCCTTCTCAACAAATAAATACATAAATAATTGTTTTTCGAGATGTGGTCTTGCTCTGTTGCCCACGCCAGACTCAAAACTCCTGGGTTCAAGCGATCCTCCCTTCTCAGCCTCCCAAGTAGCTGGGACTACAGCTGCTTGCCACCATGCTAGTGAAACACATGGCTTTAGAGTAAACCTTGTACTGTCTTGATATTGATCTTTGTGACTTTGATCATGTTTTTTAGTGCTTAACGTGTCTCACTACTGCCTTCCTGAAAAATTTCTAATTTCTTAGGCCTTTATAGTTTGACTCCTGTCCTCCTTTCTAGTCTTTTCCCTCATCACATTTCTCTGTTACCAACTTTTTTCCCCCAGTAGTTAGTGGTCTTTGTAGTCTGGATTCAACTAATGCCAGTTCAAGTCTGGCTCTGTCATTAGCTGTGTGGTCTTGGGCAAGTTACTGTAATGAGAAGAAAAGGAGACTCTAGTACCTGGAGCTCTGGTGTGCATTTCTATGAATTCAGCTTGTTCAACTGCAGGTGTATTCCTGGTACATGGGTGGAGGACACTGCTAGTAACTACTTTAAATGATTGTCTTCTCATGTGAAAACTGAGGGTAATATTTTTTTTTTCAGAATTGTTGTGAAGATCAAATGAGAAAACTTAAAGCACCTGGCAGGGTCCTTACACTTTGTAGATACTTAAAAATTTGTTTTTGTTGTAGTTCAGTTCAGTCATGGTTCCCTGAACAGGGCTTATAAGGTCCTTGTTTTAATCCTTTCTTGCACATGGAATGCACAGTTCTCATTCTTCAAGACTGTGTCTAAAATACCTTCTTTTCTGTGAAACCTTCACGTCTTCTGCTGATCTCTGCTGTCTCTGAACTTCAGGTATTGTTTTTACCATTGACTTTGTTATTAAATCATACTCCACCTTGTGGCATCTTTGTAGTTACCTGTTACTATTTAATCCTTTTTTTTTTTTTTTTTACATACTTAATGCTTTCTTCAACTAAATTGTTCTTTAAGAGTGGGGTCTATGTTTAAAAAGGGGCTTTGAAACCAGTCAAATTATTTTATAGGACCTGATTTCTTCAAATTTGTTATCTTGAGTATCTTGTACCCAGAAAATGCTTTGAAGTGATTAATGCAAAAGGAAGAGAATATATCATCAAATTTCACCTATCCTAAATATAGTGGTATTGTGAAATTCATGTAAGCCAGATGCTTAGTTCAAAGCTGATATGGTTTGCCTCTGTGTCCCCACACAAGTCTCATCTCTAACTGTAATCGCCACGTGTCAAGGGAGGGACCTGGTGGGAGATGGTTGGATCTTGGGGGCAGTTTCCCCCATGCTGTTCTCGTGATAATGAGGGAGTTCTCGTGAGAGCTGATGGTTTTAAATGTGGCACTTCCTTGCTCTGTCTGTCTTGCTGCCACGAAAGACACGCCTTGCCTCCCCTTGGTCTTCTGCCATGATTGTAAGTTTCCTGAGGCCTTTCCAGCCATGCGGAACTGTGAGACAGTTAAACCTCTTTCCTTTATAAATTACCCAGTCTCAGGTAGTGTCTTTATAGCAGTGTGAAAACGGAGTAATACAAAAGCTTTTTACGCCTTCTTTTCTAGACAATACAATGGTGGGTGAAGAGAAGATGTCTCTAAGAAACCGGCTGTCAAAGTCCAGGGAAAATCCTGAGGAAGATGAAGACCAGAGAAAACCTGCAAAGGAGTCCCTAGAGGCACCTAGTAATGGTAAGGCTTAATGTTTTTTTTTTTTTTTTTAGGTGAATTAGTGAAATAGAGAACAAATACAGTGTTATAGATTAAGTATTGCCATCTCTTTAATTCTTTATTGTAAATAGGTATTGATAGAGTTTTATATGTCTAGTAACAAAGCAATTAGAAAATACGTCCTTTCTTGTTAATGAATCCAGTGGACATCTATTGGTATCTGCTGTGTTTTAGAGACCATTCATTCAGTCACCTAACCTACCAATAATTGCTGAGGTCCCCTGCTGGATGCTGGTGCTATAGCGGTGATCAGTATGGATTTGTTTGCCATTATGGAGCTTCAAGTTAAGTGAATAAGAAAACCTCCAAAATTATACATATAATTAGATTTATCACAGTGTAATATTCTTATAATTAACTACTCTCATAATAGATATAATGAGTAAAATGTGAGTAATTAGCAGGGTGCCTAATCCAGTTCAATACTGAGCTATAAATCTTGGGAGGGGAGTAGTAGTTAGGGAGTTTTATTAGTTCTTGTGTCCACATTTGCTTAATGCCTGACTACGAAGAGGAATACGATAGTCCTTTGTTGTTAAGGTCAAGGTTTATAACTATGAATGATAGACTTGTAAACACAACTCTAATTGATGTCATCTATTGCATCAGGGTATTTTATTTTTGCAGTGACATTTGTAAAGGTTTGATTGCAACAGGGATTTGAAATTTGAGGAGTGTTTAGTTAACAAATAGGTGCGGAACTTTCTGAGACAGGTTGTCTTTGGCATTTCATCTCTTTTCATAAAGAAACAGTTTTATTTTTTTCTACCTAAATTTAACTTAAATATCAACAGCTGGATCCCACCAGGAATGTAAATATTGCTGCTTGAGTTGGCATAATGTTTATTGATAGGCTCTTAGCTATATATGACATATTTATATTGCATATGGGCTAGTTTTAGTGTGATATAAAATGTGAGATTTATGCAAAGGAGGATGAGCCAATACTGGGGAGAATTCTCCTTCCATGATTTAGGGACTTAGTGATAACCCAGCTTGTTTCCCTTGCCTGCATTTTCACACATTAGAAACTTCATACTTGTTTGTTCCTTCCAGTTCTCGAGACAGAAAAGTTATTTTAATTGAAACTTTCTGTCACTGTATGTGATCATTCTCTTTACGTCCCAAGTTTTTAAAAAGATTCTAAATTCTTCTAATTTCTATTATTTTCAGTGTTCTTTATTGTCCTAGTTCATTAAGTTTTAGTCAATCCAGGTTTTAGTGCAGGTGTTAAAAATTGAATTGGTTAGCTTAAATCGAGAAGTATAACAGCCTCTTTGGTTTAATGTAAGTAATGCTAATTTGAAAATATTTCTTCACATATTGTAACATTTGTTAACCTTAGGGAGTAAGTGCTTTGGGAGTAATCCCAAAGTTCTGTGATTATGGGCGTGAGCCACTGCGCCCAGGCTGGTCTAGGTGCCCTTTCTTTCTGTCCTTTTTCTTTTCTTCTTTTTTTGAGACAGTTTTGCTCTTGTTGCCCAGAGTAGAGTGCAATGGCGCAATATTGGCTCACTGCAACCTCTGCCTCCTGGGTTCAAGCCATTCTCCTGCTTCAGCCTCCCAAGTAGCTGGGATTACAAGCATGCGTCACCACGCGCAGATAATTTTGTATTTTTAGTAGAGATGGGGTTTCACTATGTTGGTCAGGCTGGTCTCGAGCTTTTGACCTTAGGTAATCCACCAACCTTAGCCTCCCAAAGTGCTGGAATTACAGGTGTGAGCCACCATGCCCAGCACTTTTTCTCCTTTTTCTTCCCCTCTTCCTCCTTCTTTGTTTCTTCCCTTTTCCCCCATCCGCTTCTCTTCCTTTTTCCTTCCATTCCTCCTAAGTTTTTTTTTTTTTTTTTTGAGACAGTTTCACTTTGTCGCCTAGGCTGGAGTGGTGCAATCTTGGCTTACTGTGACCTTCACCTCCCAGACCCAATTGATCCTCCTGCCTCAGCCTCCTGAGTAGCTGGGATAAAGTCATGTGCCACCACGCCCAGCTAATATTTGTATTTTAATAGAGTCGGGGCTTCAATATGTTGACCAGACTGGTCTCGAACTCTGGCAAGTGATCTGACCTCCCAAAGCACTGGTATTACAGGCATGAGCCACCATGCAGGTCTCCATTCCTTTTAATTTTTTAGTAATATATTTGCGTACTAATAAAGTCACCATTTTAAAGTTTACAATTCAGTGGTTGCTAATATATTTACAAGGTTGTAGAACCATCACTGCTGCTTAATTCCAAAACATTTTTATCACCCCAGAAAGAAGTCCCATTCCTCTCTTAGCCTCTAGCAACCACTAATATACTTCCTGTCACTTTGGATTTGCTTGATCTGGGCATTTCTTATAAGGGGATTCGTAGAACATGTGGCCTTTGTGTCTGGCTGCTTGAGCTTAGCATAATGTTTTCCATGTTTGTTTGGTTTTTTTATTTGAGGCGGGATCTTGCTCTGCTGTCCAGGCTGGAGTGTAGTGGCTGTTCACAGGCATGATTATAGCACATTGCAGCCTCGATCTCCTGGCCTCAAGTGATCTTCCTTCCTCAGCCTCCTGAGCAGTGTGTTTTAAGATGTATCAGTACTTCATTTTTTTTTTTTGTGGCTGAATAATATTTCATTGTATAGGTATGATACAGTTTGCTTATCTGTCAGTTGATATTTATTTTGGGAGTTATGAATTTATAATGATTGGCTCTTATGAATAATGCTATGAACATTTGTGTAGAAGCTTATGGAATATATGTTTTCAGTTCTCTTGGGTATATATGTAAGAGTTGAGTTGCTGAGTCATGGTAAATGTATGTTTAACTTTTTGAGGAACTGCTATAGTTTGCCAAACCAGCTACTCCTTGTGTTCCCACCAGCAATGTATGAGGGTTCCAATTTCTCCACATCCTCACCAAGACTTGTTATTATCTGTCTTTTGGTGATAGCCTTCCAGCCAGCAGATTAATAATCTGGTGTCAGTTAAGCACCTTTGATCTAAATGTGAGACAGTGTACCAGGTTTGTTAATAGGGAGCTTGAAGTTGGTGTGCATAAGATACCCAAATAGAAAACAATCTTTTGTTATAAATAGAAGCTAAGTGAGTTATAGTAACCAAGTAGAGACTGATGGGGTGGGGGGAGCCCTTGCTTTAGAATGGAGGAAAGTCTCACTGAAGTAGATTTGGAGTTTGGCCTTTGAGATAAGAAGACTGGGAAAGGGCTTTCAATCCACAGAGGTATGCGTTTGTAAAGACTTTAAGACAGTACAGTGTTGTGTGTGTGGTGTTTGTTTGCTTTTAGAGAGGATGAGGGGTAGGTAGTACAGATGGATTTGTGGTTGGTTTTCATGGATAGGAATATAGAGCAAATTGGAAAGGCCAGAAGTAAGTAAGAAGATAAGGCTCCAACAGCCTCTCGGTACCTAGCCAACTGCCCTGACAGCCGGTGGATAGTGGCCCTTGCTGGGGACCCTCCAGTGGGCCCAGGAGGACAAAAGTGGCTTTAAATTTGACACATGCACATTGAAGCAAGTCAAAGGACTTGATGTGAAGCATAGAAGCAGATAGTGCCAAATAGCAAGCTGTAATTGGTATACATTTGATGAGTGGGGCAGTATTTCCTTCTTTTACTGCTGCTGAGGTGGTGGAAATTAGCTAAATTCATTGTAAAATGGCACACACTGAAGGTATTTGTTAATGAGGGTTCCAGAAGCGTTAGAAGTAGCACCACCATATGCTGACTTAGACCAAGTATTTCAAGGAGTCACAAATACTAGTGTGGCAAAGCAGAGAGGATTGTTGGAGTAGGAAATAATAAAGACATTTCCTTTTCAAAACCAGCACATCTCAACCTTTTTCAGTCAACTCCCTTTAAACCTCTGGCACTAAAAACAGTGCCTTGCATACTTAATGTTAAATGAAAGACGTCTAGGTTTTCTGGATTTAGAAAGACCACCTTTAATACCTCAAAATGAAGACATCTGTGCAGTTGGCAGATGTGAGTGAAAACACCGTTTGCCAAAACAGACGGCTGGTCAGAAATGATTGTATACCTGAAAAGAAATGGTCAGTGTTCGATTACTGTAGCATTCTGGATGCTTAATAGGGGCTCTGGTTTTGTTGTAAAGGTGATGTCAGTTCTCAGAAATACCATGTCGACATGTTCTATGTGGTGACTTGCATCTGTAGTCTGAGCTGCTTGGGAGGACCATTTGAGCCTAGGAGCTGGAGTCCAGCCTAGGCAACATAGTGAGACCCCATCTCTTAAAAGAAATGATCTTAACTACTGGAAGATTTGCAGACTTAAAAAAAAAAAAAAAAGGACTCGAAGTCTTACTGTATATGTTATTGCCTGATGACCTACCTATGTTAATGATTTTGGACAAATCTTACAGCTTGCCAGTGCTTAGGTTGCCTTTTATGCAAAGTCAAGGATAGCCAATATGAAAGCACTTTCTGCGTGTATGGCACTGTGTTCATTAAGGTATTATCTTATTGGCAGTGCTGCCGACTCTTCTGTCCCAGTTCCTAAGGTAGCTTTTATAATCTTCTGTTGTATATCAACTGAGAATTATAATCTACATGAAATCCTCTAATATTCCTACCAGTAATTATCTCTTGATTTAAAACAAGATGATATGATGTTGTAACAGTTCAGTGGTAATAAGGCAAGTTATCTTCTTGCATATGTAGTTAGCCTACACAGTTGATACAGACGTGGTGATAAAAGAAAAATAAGCCAAGGTTACTCTAGTTGAGTAATATAGTTCCCAGATGGCCGGGCACGGTGGCTCGCGCCTGTAATCCCACCACTTTGGGAGGCCGAGGCGGGCGGGTCACTTGAGGTCAGGAGTTCGAGACTAGCCTGACCAACATGATAAAACCCTGTCTCTACTAAAAATACAAAAATCAGCTGGGCGTGGTGGTGGGTGCCTGTAATCCAAGCTACTCAGGAGGCTGAGGCAGTAGAATCGCTTGAACCCGGGAGACGGAGGTTGCAGTGAGCCGAGACCGCGCCACTGCACTCCAGCCTGAGCGACAGAGTAAGACTCTGTCTTAAAAAAAAAAAAAAAAAAAAAGTTTGGTTTTATTAAACAAATTGCTAAAATGTGAATATAAATTTTTTTATATTTTAAAGTAATACTCATTGAAAAAATTCAAACATCATAGAAAGTTATTAAGTAATACTTCCTCCCTCAAGTAACATTTTTTTTTTTTTACATGTGGGATCATATTTAAGATCTCATCTGCAATTTGTTTCTTCTATACTTTGTAAGTCTCAGATATCTTTTCATTTAGTATATGTAATTCTTTTAAATACCTGTGTAGTATTTCTGCTGTACAGATGCTTGGCGGTTTATTTAACTTGTCCCTTATTGATGGAAACTTAGGTTGTTTCCAGAGTTGCAGTATTACAGACAGTGCTACAGAGAGCATTACTGAAACAGCATCATTGCTTACTTGTACTGGTGTACCTATAGGATACATTCTTTTTTTTTTGAGACGGAGTCTCGTTCTGTCGCCCAAGCTGGAGTGCAGTGGCGCGATCTCGGCTCACTGCAACCTCCGCCTCCCTGGTTCAAGCGATTCTCCTGTCTCAGCTTCCTGAGTAGCTAGGATTACAGGGGCACGCCACCGTGCCTGGCTAATTTTTGTATTTTTAGTAGAGACAGGGTTTCACCATGTTGGTCAGGCTGGTCTCGAACTCCTGACCTACTGTGCTGCCTGCCTCAGTCTCCCAAAGTGCTAGGATTACAGGCGTGATCCACTGTACCCGGCCAGGATACACTCTTAAAAGTGATATTGCTAGATCAAAGGGCTTTTGCATTTAAAATTTAGATATTATCAAATTTCCTTTAAAAAATGTTATGCCACTTTGTATTCCTATCTATACTGTTTCACCACACTCTTTACAATAATCTTACCAGTCTTTTAAAATTCCTGATTTGATGGGTGAAAGACAGTATACATATAGCATAAATTTGTTCTCATGAATTTTAAGTGAGGTGTGGAAATTTTTTCATATTTATTGACCATGTTTTTTTTCTTTAAAAGTCCTGTTCATATCCTTTGCTCGCTTTTATTCCTTATCTGGTGGTTATTATTTTTAAGAGCTTTTTCTATGTTAAAGAAATTAATCCTTTGATTGTGTACTTTGAATATTTTCTAACTAGTGATTTGTCTTTTGACTTTGCTTATGTATGTATGCTTTGCCATGTTTTGTTTTTATATATCAGATATTCTTTTAATTGGTATAGTGTTTTTTTTGTTTTGTTTTGTTTTTGTTTTTTGAGATGGAGTCTCGCTCTGTTGCCCAGGCTGGAGTGGAGTGCAATGGCATGATCTTGGCGCACTGCAGCCTCTGCCTCCCCGGGTTCAAGCAGTTCTCCTACCTTAGCCCCCTGAGTAACTGGGATTACAGGCATGTGCCACCATGCCCCACTAATTTTTGTATTTTTGGTAGAGACAGGGTTTCACCACATAGCCAGGCTGGTCTCGAACTGCTGACCTCAAGTGATCCACCCACCTCAGCATCCCAAAGTACTGGGATTACAGGCATGAGCCACCACGCCTGGCTGCTTATAGGTTTTTTTGATCACGCTTAGAAATCATTCAAGATTATGAAAAAAAGAAAACATGACTTTTGTTTACTTTTGTGGTGTTTTATATTGACATATTTGATCCACGTGAAATTTATTTTTGAGTGATGCATTCATCATTGGGGAATCTAAATTTTTAGTTTTCCAAAATGGCTAGCTAGTTGTTTGAACACTAACTATTAAGTCTCTGTTTCTGTATGAACATATACTAATCCACATTTCTAGCTCAGATTCCATTTTTCTGAAGTAGTGCAGACATGTGAGTAGTTGAGAACTTTGTAAAGTTTTCGTGGTCAGTGGAGCAATAGACGATTTCAGTTGGATTTTACTGTCTTCCCTTTTATTATTAAGATTGAAAAGTGATTGACTCAAGAAATACTCCCAAGCCTAACCATACTAAGGACATAAATGATTTTTCAAGTGACTTTTGTATTGCTTTGTGGAGAAGAAAGTGAAGCTGGAATGTAGGTGTTCTAAGACATGGTCAGTAAGAGTTTTTTAGAAAGCAATCAGGATTTAAAAATGAGTTTGAATTTCTAGGCAATAAACTAGTCAGTGCCTACACGTTAGCTAGTTCTGTTCTTGCCACAAGTAGATGAAGATAACATTTGTTAAAAGAACTGAAACTTGAAAATTGGTTATTAGTCACTGATTAGTATTCCTTAGTCATCTTTAGGAGTATAATCACATAGGTTGGCTGGCTTTTTTTTTTTTTTTTTTAATGCTAGGGGTCAGAAGACATGGATTTCTTCAGGCTCAGTTACTTATTGGCCATGTGACAGTGTGCAAGATGTTTAATTTCTTTGAATCTCAGTTTCTTTATCTTAAAAGTAGAAATGAGGCCAGATTGGTGGCTCACGCTTGTAATCCAAGCACTTTGGGGGCTGAGGTGGAAGGATTGCTTGAGGCCAGGAATTTAAGACCAGTCTGGGCAACATAGCAAGACCCCATCTTTACAAAAATAAAGTAAAGTAGGTGGGCATGGTAACATGAGCCTGTAGCCCACGCTACTCAGGAGGCTGAGGTGGGAGGATTGCTTGAGCCCAGGAGTTAGAGGTCACAGTGAGCTGGGATTGCACCATTGCACTCCAGCCTGGGTGACAGAGCAAGACTATATGTTAAAATTTGTAGCAGATTTAACAAGGATGGGGATTTAGAAATTTGGAGGCCGTAATGTCTTCAGGGAAAGAAGAGTTGCAGAAATGGATGGAAAATATTGGCTAGCAAGAAAGCAAAGATAAGAAGTGTAAACTTCTTTCTCGGAACATTTTATATTAGAAGGAAAAGTACAGCATGTCATGAGGGTTAAGTGATCTTCAAAAGGACTGTTTTTTTTTTTTTTAAATCATTTCTCAAATTTCAGTTATGTTGCCATATTACTATTACTATGTAACTTTAAAAAATTCACTTAAAAATTTATTTTCAACCTAAGTAATAAGTTGTTAAATCATAGGTTTGATGTTCAGTTACTTATTTTTTTTAAAACTAATTTATTTATTTATTTATTTATTTATTTATTTTTATTTTTTTTAAGACGGAGTCTCGCTCTGTCGCCCAGGCTGGAGTGCAGTGGCTGGATCTCCGCTCACTGCAAGCTCTGCCTCCCGGGTTTATGCCATTCTTCTGCCTCAGTGTCCCGAGTAGCTGGGACTACAGGCGCCCACCACCTCACCCGGCCAGTTTTTTTGTATTTTTTAGTAGAGACGGTGTTTTGCCGGGTTAGCCAGGATGGTCTTGGTCTCCTGACCTTGTGATCTGCCCGTCTCGGCCTCCCAAAGTGCTGGGATTACAGGCTTGAGCCACCGCGCCCGGCCTTAAAACAAATTTAATAAGTAATACTTGATAAGTAAGTGTTAGGAGAACCACAGATTTTATTTTCGATATAATTGATGACATCCATGTCATAATTTCTGAAACATTTTTAAAGAACAAATTGTCTCAGAAATGTAAATGTGGACAATATTACTGACTCAGTGGGTTGAACTTTCTGAATAGGGAAAGATCAAGATAATAATAGTTTGCAGGGTTAGTCTTGAAAAAGAGATGGGCTACTCTTTCCTGTGACACAGAAATGTTGCAGAAGAGGGTGAAAGACAGCGAAAATTAAGAAACATAGAAGACATTTAAGGATTGGTAGCAAAACTGAACAACTAAAAAGTTACTTGGTGGGGCTGGGACTTGAAAATGGAAACGGTTTCGAAACACTTTTGTGAGGAATGTTACAGAAATTCATCAAGAGGCAAAGACAAAGACTGCATATTTTCATTGCAGGCCTGCCTGAGGCTTGACAGCAGCAGTTTAGAATGGGCCCATTTTCCTAATTTTTTCTGTAGTGCATGGCAATTTGGAATCAGAAAGCAGATAGCAGGTAATATCTGGAGTCAGTGTGTGGCATGGTGGGTCCAGGAAATTGGTGGTGGTGATAAGGGACAGATAGAAATAATGACAGAGGGTTAGTAAGTCCATTCTGGTTGAGAAAACTAGAAAACCAAAACAATGACTTCTATCAGAAGAGAAACTGTCTCTTTCCCTGTCTTTCTCTTTAGCGATGAAACCTTCCCTAGAAATTCCACAACAGACTTCTTATGTCTCACTGGCCAGAGTTAGATTACAATTTACGCCAGCTATCTACCTTTTGCCTCTCCAGTCTTTTCTACCCTACTTTGTTTCCTGGGAGACTAACCTTAAGAACTGCAACAGTAGTCTCCAGTGCCCTGTGTGGTTCTGGTAGGCTTGGCCAGTGGGGGAACTTCAGGAGATCTAAGAGCAGAGAGTAAGGTGGGTGTGTTTGTAACTAAGTTTCTCTCCCTGGTAGGTAACCATCGCTCCTTTCTAATATTTCTCTCCAAAGAGTTCTCTCTGGGTTCCACTAACCCTTTCCCCCCTTTGCCCTTTCTGGCCTCAGGATAGTAACAGCTTTCATGATGTTTATTACTAGCCCTAGAATTCCATATCATCCTTACCATCCTTTGTTGGTTTTCTTAAACTCTGACCACACACTTACAAAAAGGACCTCTTTAAATTTTTCCCAGTCAATAAGCTTGAGTGGGTCATCTCTTTGCTACCTGATACTCAGCCCCATTTTTAAGTCAGTTTTTGGCAAAGGCAGTGACATGCATGTCCTCATTTGGGAAGCAACCATCAGTGTTCACCATAGCTGTGTTGTATTATAAAAAATAATGTGTACGTACTTGTCTGTTTTATTTGCCAACCAGATTTACGGTAAACTTGGCCATCTAGAACAAAGTTGGCAAATGTGGCTATGTTCATTCGTTTGTGTTTGTAGTGCTTTCTCATGCTGCAACAGTGGAGTTGAGTAGTTGTTACATAGTTGCAGACTATACTGCCCTTTATGGAAAAAGTTTTCTGACTCCTGATCTAGAATTACGTTGTTTAATATGGCTGCCACTAGAAGTACACTGTTTAATATAGTCTGGTTGAGCACTTGAAATGTGGCTAGTCTGGATTGAGAAACACTATAGTTGTAATATGTCAGATTTCAGAGACTTACTTGCACCAGTTTCTTTTTACTTTTTAATGTGACTTCTAAACATTTTAAAATTACACACGGTGATTCACATTATATATATATATATTTTTTTGTTTTGTTTTGTTTTTAGACAGAGTTTTGCTCTCGTTGCCCAGGCTGGAGTGCAGTGGTGCAATCTCGACTCACCGCAACCTCTGCCTCCCAGGTTCAAATGATTCTCTTGCCTCAGCCTCCCAGGTAGCCGGGATTACAGGCATGCTCCACCACGCCTGTCTAATTTTGTATTTTTAGTAGAGACGGGGTTTCTCCATATTGGTCAGGCTGGTCTCCATGTTGGTTAGACCTCATGATCACATGAGGTCACCCGACCTCAGGTGATCCGCCTGCCTTGACCTCCCAAAGTACTGGGATTACAGGTGTGAGCCACTACACCCAGCCACACATTATGTGTTTATAGGACAATACTGATCAGGAATGTAACTGGTGGCCTAGAAAGTAAGTAGATAAACTTCCCTTAGACAAAAGCCTATTAAATACAATATTGTCAAGAAAAGAGAGCATGGCATTTAGAGGCATCTGACTGAGCTTTAGGCCTCAGAAAAATCCAACAAGTCTTCATGGCTTCATTCCTTTGCCTGGAATAATGTTTCTAGCATTTGTTCACCATAATTTTTCTTTATTATTTGAGACTCAGTTCAAATATTGACTCCTCTGCAAAAGCCTCCTACACGCCTCATTCTTCCACAGTGCTTCTCTGTATTGTCCTTTTCCCTATTTGTAGTTTTCTCCTGAGATCCTGAAGGGAGGGTTTGCCCCGCATGTATTGGGTCCTCAGTGGGCTTTTACTTAATGCATGAGTACATAAATTGAGTAAATTAGTTACCAATTTAACAAGCCTGATTATTTGTCTCTTCTGTGTAACTTTGGCAGTAAATCGACTATAGTAATAGAAGTGTAGGATTGTTAGGGAGAGCACTGTGGAAGCAGCCTAGGTAGAAAGGCACAGCTCCCTGGGGCTGTTGAGTGGGGCCTGATTGCGCTCTACATTTCCGGTTTTGTTAAAGGTATCACTATAATAGTATAGTACAACAGTGGATCACTCTTACTTGTCCTGAAGATTATGTAGGGTAAAGTACATTTTTGTTTTATTTTTTGTAGGGAATGGGAGTCTTGCTTTGTTGCTCAGGCTGGTCTCAAACTCCTGGCTTCAAGTGACCCTCCTGTCTCAGTCTCACAAAGTGCTAGGATAATAATAGGTGTGAGCCAGCATGCCTGAAGTCTGGTGTTTTTTTTTTTTTAGGGTGGCAAAGCATTCATAATTTTACAAAAATTTTCATCAAAACTGGTTAAAATAAGATTTTTGACGTGTCAAGGAATAAATTTTAAACATGCCCATTAAATATAGTAGGTTTTAAAAGAGATAGCATTTATTCATGAAGATAAATATTGCAAGCCTAATTTTTTTAGAAATCAGAAAGTTAGGGGGAAAAATGTTGAATAGTTTTCCTTATGGAATTATGTGGGGTTCTATTAAGTTTCAGATAGCAAATAACTGACTCCTAGCGTTAGCAATTAGTGTGTTACTAGAGGTAAGGCAAATAATTCAGAAATGACATCACCCTCAGTCCTGGCTTATCATTGTTTCAGGGTCAGTGTTCTAGAACTTGAGAAGCCTTGAGTTGAGTGCTGGTAAATAGTTCTTCAAATCATTGGATATGGGTGGGGATGGTGGCTCATCCTTGTAATCCCAACAATTTCAGAGGCCAAGGCATGGGGATTGCTGGAGGCCAGGAGTTCAAGACCAGCCTGGGCAACATAGCAAGGCTCTGTCTTTACAAAAAATTTTTTTTAAAAAATTAGGTGGGCGTGGTGGCACATGAGTGTGGTGGCATGTGCCTGTAGTCCTAGCTACTTGGGAGGCTGAGGTGGGAGGATCCCTTGAGCCTAGGAGTTCCAGGCCGCAGTGAGCTATCATCATGCCATAGCCACTGCCCCCTTGCCTGGGCAACAGAGTGAGAACCTGTCTCAAAAAAAAAAAAAAAAAAAAAAAAACTGTGAATATTAGCTTTTAGGCATTCTTTTGACTTTTTTTTTGACATTTTGTCTTCATTTATTTGTGAAATAGTTTATTTATGAAACCATGGTCTGGTCATAGAACTAAATTAAAAATATATTCATAAAACTCACTGAGGCCGGGCGCGGTGGCTCAAGCCTGTAATCCCAGCACTTTGGGAGGCCGAGACGGGCGGATCACGAGGTCAGGAGATCGAGACCATCCTGG
>NW_012116433.1:211837-231903 GCF_000951035.1 Colobus angolensis palliatus
TGTAGAGACAGGGTTTCTCCATGTTGGTCAGGCTGGTCTCAAACTCCTGACCTCAGGTGATCCACCTGCCTCAGCTTCCCAAAGTGCTGGGATTGCAGGCGTGAGCTACCACACCTGGCCCTAAGTAGATTATTTATCCTGCTTGGAATTATTTGACTTTATCCTAGAATTTGTATCTTTCAATAGTTCTGGCCAGTTATCAGCTATAATCACCTCAAATATTGTCTCTCCTTATAGAGCTCTGATTAAATGCATTTTGTACCTTCTCATTCTTCATGTCTTTTTTCAAGTAACATACTATGAAAAAAAAGTCCAATTGAAGATTAAATTATATTTCTACCATAAAAATAGAGTAATAGTGCAATGAAAATAATATAGAAGAATATGTAATGACAGGGAAAAATGTCTACAATATATTAAGTGAATAAAGCAGATTATAAAACAGTATGCATATGAGTTTGTTTTTATGTTTTTATGGTTTGTTTTTAAAGGAAGGGGTTATTAAGCTTTAATTACCCCAAATATGCCTCCAAAGTTCATTTTGGCAAAGTAAATATTTCTGTTCAGTGTATTTTTTCTGGGAAATTGCTTTTATAAATTTGAATGGCTTTTAATCATCCTTTTTAGGCAAAATATACAATAGCAATTGTCAATGCTGAAATAAAAATACTTAAGCTATTACCATGTAGAGTAAATGAGAAAATACAAATTCTCAATTTTAAAAATTCATCTGCCAAAATGATAGTTCATTATCATAGGTTTTGTTTTTTTTTAAATGAAGACAGCAAGCTAGACGTTGTAGTTTTCTGTTTCACACTTTTCAGCATTCATTCCATTCTCTTTCATTCGCTTATCGGTGTAGGTCTGTGCACATAATGATGTCTGATGTTTCTCGGTTCCCATAATGTAACAGATAACTTGATACTTTATTAAAAAGATAGGATAAAGATATTGAGTATCTCATTATTCACAAGCTCATTTGTGAATAATGGCAGATGGCATTCAAAATTAACTCTGCCCTGGGCCAGGTATGGTGACACATGCCTATAATCTCAGCATTTTGGGAGACTGAGGCAGGAGGATTGCTTGAGGCCAGGAGTTCAAGTCAAGACCAGCCAGGGCAACATAATGAGACCCTGTCTCTACAAAACACTTAAAAAAAAATTAGCTGAGTGTGGTGGTGGCACACATCTATGGTCCTAGCTAGCGGGGCGGCTGATGCAGGAGAATCACTTGAGCTTAAGTGTTAGAGGCCACAGTGAGCTGTAATTGTGCCTCTGCAGTCCGACCTAGGTGACAGGGTGAGATCCTGTCTCAAAAAAAAAAAAAGCCCAAAAAACTCTACCCATATTTTATTAAAAGGGCAGATATCAATTAATCCAGCTGCTTTTAAAATTGTAGTGGTACCATGATTCAGTGTGAAAATAAGAAACTGTCTCTAAATCTGTGACAATAATAATAAAGCTCAGTGTGTACCATACACAGGAGATACACAGAGCAGTACTTTCTCATAAAAAATACTGTCGGCCAGGCGCGGTGGCTCAAGCCTGTAATCCCAGCACTTTGGGAGGCCGAGACGGGCGGATCACGAGGTCAGGAGATCAAGAACATCCTGGCTAACACGGTGAAACCCCGTCTCTACTAAAAAAAAAAAAAAACTAGCCGGGCGAGGTGGCGGGCACCTGTAGTCCCAGCTACTCTGGAGGCTGAGGCAGGAGAATGGCCTAAACCCGGGAGGCGGAGCTTGCAGTGAGCTGAGATCCGGCCACTGCACTCCAGCCTGGGCCACAGAGTGAGACTCCGTCTCAAAAAAAAAAAAAAAATACTGTCATACCTTTCAAATCCAATTTTTGTTATAAAATTACAAAAAAGATGCTCAGTCAGAATACTGCAGTTAGTCAAGTTAAACACCAGGAAAACTACATTACTGTAACTTAATATACAGAAAGGAATATTTCAGAACAGAGAAATTAGAATGAAATGAATTTTAGAATATTTTTAGCATCACCTCCCCAAAACCCTGTACCCATTAGCAGTTATTCCCTTTTTGCCATAACCCCACGCCTCACTCTCTAGGCAACCACCAGCGTTTTTTCTGTCTCAGTAGAGTTATCTATTCTGGACAGTGTCATGTAAATAGGATCATACAATATGTAGTCTTTTGTGACTTCCTCTTTTCACTTGGCAAAATGTTTATGTTTCACCCGTATTATAGCATGTATTAGTGTTTCTTTTTTGAGAGGGCATGTTTTTATTTCTCTTGTGTATATACCTAGGAGTGGAATTACTACGTCATATGTTGGCTCTGTGTTTAATCTGTCGAGGAACTTCCAGACTGTTTTTCAAAGCACTACACTTCCCACCAGCGATGTCCTGGATAATTGAAGTTTCTTTCTCCACATTCAAGCCAACACTTGTTGTTTGTGTTTTTGATTATAGCCATCGTAGTGGGGGTGAAATGATATCTCATTGTAGTTTCGATTTGAATTTTCCTGATGGCCAGGGATGTTGAGTGTCTTTTCATGTGGTTATTGGGCAATTTTTTTAAAAAAGAGAAATATCTGTTCTGTTCAGTTACTTTGCCTTTTTTTTTTTTTTTTAGACGGAGTCTCGCTCTGTCACCCAGGCTGGAGATCTATGGCGTGATCTCGGCTTATTGCAACCTCTGCCTCCTGGGTTCAAGTGATTCACCTGCCTCAGCCTCCCGAGTAGCTGGGATTACAGGCATGTGCTACCATGCCTGGCTAATTTTGTATTTTTAGTAGAGACGGGGTTTTTCCATATCGGTCAGGCTGGTCTCAAACTCCTGACCTCAGGTGGTCAGCCTGCCTTGGCCTCCCAAAGTGCTGGGATTACAGGCATGAGCCACTGCGCCCAGCCTACTTTGCCTATGTTTTAATTAGACTGTTTGTCTTTTTATTTTTTAATTTTATTTTACCTTATTTTTGAGACAGTCTTGCTCTGTAGCCCAGGTTGGAGTGCAGTGGCCCGTTCTTGGCTTACTGCAACTTCTGCCTTATAGGCTCAAGTGATCCTCTCACCTTAGCCTCCCAAGTAGCTGAGACTATAGGTGCACATCCCCACGCCTAGCTAACTTTTGTATTTTTAGTAGAGAAGGGATTTTGCCATATTGTCCAGGCTGATCTCAAACTCCTGGGCTTGAGTGATTGTCCCACCTTGGCCTCCCAAAGTGCTATGGTTACAGATGTGAGCCACCATGCCTGGCCTATTTGTCTTTTTAATGTTGAGTTGTAAGAGTTCTTTATATATTCTGGATACAAGTCCCTAATCAGATTTGCAATTTTTTTTTCCATTCTGTGGGTTGTCTTTTTACTTTCTTGATGGTGTTCTTTGTAGCACAAAAGTGACTTAAATTTTGATAGAATCTATCAATATAGTTTATCTATATTTTCTAATGTTGATCGTTCTTTTGGTGTTTAAGAAGTCATTGTCTAGTCCAAGGCCTCTGTTTTCTTCTATATTTTTAGGTATTTGATCCTTTGTGAGTTAGTTTCTACATATGGTGTGAGTTCCAGGTCCATATTCATGCTTTTTCATGTGGCTATTCAGTTGTCCCAGCTCTATTTGTTGAAAAGAAGAATCTTTCTGCATTTTTCTTGGCACCTTTGTCGAAAATCAGGTATTAATAATCATAAAGGTGAATGTTTGTTTATTTCTGGACTCTCAGTTCTTTTCCATTGATATCTATGTGTCTATCTCTAAAATTGGGAAGTGTTGAGTTTTCCAGCTTTGTTATTTTCTTTTTCATGATTTGTATGGCTATTCTGTGTTCTTGAATTTCTATATGAATTTTAGGATCAGCTTGTCAATTTCTGCAAAGAAGCCAGGTGAATTTTGGTGAGGATTGCTTTAAATCTATGGAAGAATTGGGGAGCATTGCCATATTAACAATATTAAATCTTCTAGTCAACGAATATGGGATGTCTTTAGACTTATTTAGTTAAATTTTTATTCCATTTTCTTCATGGCACCTTTTATTTGCATCAGATATTATAAAGTTGATGAATTCACATTCTTTTATTTCATTTTATTTATTTATTTTTTTGAGACGGAATGTCGCTCTGTTGCCCAAGCTGGAGTGCAGTGGCATGATCTCGGCTCATTGCAGCTTTTACCTCCCAGATTCAAGCGATTGTCCTGCCTCAGCCTCCCAAGTGTCAGGGACTGCAGGCGCACAGCACCACAGCCTGTCAAATTTTTTTTCTTTCTGTCTTTATTTTTTTTTGAGATGGAGTCTCGTTCTGTCTCCCAGGCTGGAAAGCAGTGGCGCGATCTCGTCTCACTGCAACCTCTGCCTCCTGGGTTCAAGCAATTGTCCCTGCCTCAGCCCCCTAAGTAGCTGGGATTATAAGTGCCTGCTACCATGCCTAGATAATTTTTGTAGTTTTAGTAGAGGTGGGGTTTTGCCATGTTGGCCAGGCTGGTCTCGAATTCCTGACTTTAGGTGATCTGCCCACCTCGGCCTCCCAAAATGCTGGGATTATAGGCATGAGCCCCCATGCCCAGCCATGAACTCATATTCTTGAACATAATCTTTGTCATCCTTTGTAATCATTTCTGGTTGAGGTATGGCATTTTTCTTTATTCTTGGCACATTGGCAAATATCCTCTGAGACTTTCTTTTGAACCATTGTATTTTTAAAAACATTTATTGTAGAGATGGGGTCTTGCTACATTGCCCAAGATGGTCTCAAACCTGTAGGCTCAACTGATCCTCGCCACTTGGCCTCCCAAAGTGTGGGAATTTCAGACATGAGGCACCATGCCTAGCCTGAATCATTATATCTTTATGATCATTCATATTCACCCTAAGGCTGTATAACATAATGACTTCCTCCATTATAGTCTGCAGAAATTCCAAGTCAGAAGTATTTGTTGTGGAATTTTCCTCCATCTCTAGTGCAGCTGTGGTTGGCTCCCATCTCCAGTTGGCTGTTTGGTTGGACCTCTTCTATATCTTTTAACCTCTCTATTATTCTCTGTCACTATTTCTCTGGACTATCTTCTGTATAATTTCCTTTGATCTATATTCCCATTTACTAGTACTCTCTTCAGACATGTTTGATCTACTGTTTAATTTATCCATTGAATTTGAAACTTCAATTTTTTTTGTTTTGAGAAATCTTGTTGGTTTTTTTCAAATCTGTTTGGTTAAATGGTTTCTTGTCCTTGCTTATGTTTTCCTTCTTTTTTTCTTTCCTTTTTTTTTTTTTGAGACAGGGTCTCACTCTGTTGCCCAGGTTAGAGTGCAATGGTGCAATCACGCTTACTGCAGGCTCAAATTCTTGGGTTCAAATGACCCTCCCACCTCAGCCTCCCAGGTAGCTGGGACTACAGGCGTGCACCACCATGCCTGGCTTATTTTAAAACTTTTTTTTTTTTTTTAAGAGATGGGGTCTTGCTCTGTTGTCCAGGCTGGTCTTGAACTCCTGGCAACAAACAATCCTCCCCACCAGCCTCCTAAAGCGCTAGGATTAGAAGTGTGCACCCCCACACCCAGCCTTCCTTTTCTATGTTTTCAAGTTTCACTTTTATTTCCCTTAACATATTAATCGTTCGGATTTTTTTTGTCCTAAAAGTAACAATTCCATTATCTTTAGTTTTTCAGTTCTGCATCTCTTAGCTGTTTCTGCTGTTTCCCATTTATTCTGCCTAGTTTCCTAGTATATTTTATGAAGTTTGACTATTTTCCTTTTTTTTTCTTTTTTTTTTGAGACAGAGTCTCACTCTGTCTTCCAGGCTGGCGTGCAGTGGCGCAATATTGGCTCACTGCAACCTCGCCTCCCAGGTTCAAGTGATTCTCCTTCCTCAGCCTCCCGAGTAGCTGGGACGAGCTTCTCCTTTTTATGGTAATTTTATCTTTTGGAATTCTGTACAGCCTTGATATTGTAATCTTCCAGGGAGGAATTTCACTTGTGTCTGCCAGTAGCCTGGAGACCCAACCTGGATTAGCTTTAGAACATATTTATCTCAGGTTTTTCAGACCACATAGATAGTGTGAGTTTAGATTGCAAACTCTAGTGAGGGGGTTATGATTTCTTGGGGCAAATTTCCCCTCTCTGCACAGCATCGAGTAGAGACAGACACATTTCCTTCTGTTTTGGTTTCTTTCTTATACATTGAGGTTGTAGCCTTATGTGTGGTCCCTAGCTTTATGTGGCAGTATCCTGTTAGACTTCCCATTTTGGGCAGGCCCTAGACTTTGCCATTTTGTAAAGTATTGTCCTGTGTGTACTATTCTGCAAAAATACTGTACCCTGTGTTGCTGTCCGTGTAGAAGCTCAAGGTTTCTAGGATTTGGCGAGAATACTTAGATTTCTCATATGTCCCCTAGAATTCCAGTTTCACTTTCTTCCCTCCCTCCCTCCCTCCCTCCCTCCTTCCTCCTTCCTTCCTTCCTTCCTTCTTGCCTCTGGATTTGTGCTAGCTTGGCAATAACTTTTAAAAGGTTTTCGGTTTTTAATATTTTATCCAGCATCTTAGTGGTCTCAATTGTAGAATCTATTCAGGGAATCTAATTTTCCATGCTGTCAGAATTGGATCTATAGCATTGCATAATTAACATCGTTGTAATTACTGTGTGTACATTTACTCGCTTTGTTGTTTGTATTTTTATGTGTACATTTCCTTCTAGTTATTTTGACCATGCTGTCATGTTTTATGGTCGTACCATAGTTTACGCAGTTACTTTTGTATTTGTTTGTTTTCAACTTTATGATTTAGATAGTGCTGCTAGGTAGCTGTATCCATCAACTTAAAAGTCATGTTTTTTTCTTTCCGTAGGTCGAATTGACATAAAACAGTTGATAGCAAAGAAGATAAAGTTGACAGCAGAGGCAGAGGCAAGTAACTCCCTCTACTAGAAACAAAAATGTAGAGTTTTAGATAGAGTTTTGTTTGGTAACATTTTTAATGATAAATTGCTCAGATAATTATTTAAGCAATTCATCCGTTGCCATTATCCTGTGGAACAAGAAGATAAGATCGGCTGAGTTGTCATCCTGCATAAGGATCCAGATTACCTTTTTCTCTCCCATCTCATCTATCACTGGCATTTTCTGGCACTTACCAGCAAATCTTGATTTTAGTGACCCATGGTTAATAGTTGATAGCATTGAATGTCTTTATTAGTGCTTTATGAAAGTATCTGTCATGGTTCACAGTAAATAGCAGCCCTCCAATAAACGTTGAATCTGAATCTAGAAGTAGATTCCCTGTCAAAGAAATAGAAATAACAACTCAAAAAAAAAAAAAAATCATGAAATCATTTCAAGTGGGGATAAATAGTTCTACAAACCAGAATTCCTCAGTACCCTCAGGAAATTGTGGAGGGCAAAGAACATTTTTTTGAAAAAACATTATGATCCAATACCTGGATGTAAGTTGACTTAAAATCCAAAGCAAACTCCTGTTTTCCCAAGGAGAAGATCACTTCCAAAATTTATTGGCCAGTTTGACTGTATAAACATCCAGTGATGAAGATGAAGTAGCCCTGTTTTATTTATTTAGTTACATGCATACGTACATATGCATTTATAGAATAATCTCAATTTAGAAATGTTTTTGTAATCGTATTTCATGAAATGTATGCCAGATTATTTATACTCACTTTGATGTCAACGTCTTTGTTATTATCAGACCTAGTTTTTCAGTTATCATCCAAGGCCAGGGGCGTAGTATTTGTACTTTCATCTCATTTGTTGGAAATCGGTACCGTTTGAGTCCAAGGATGATGCTGTCACAGCAGATTTATTAAAGAACATATTTGCTTAACATTAAGAGATCTACCCTCTCCTCCTTCCATCATCCTATAGGCATATTTGTGATGACTACAATGTAATCCCTTATGGTACTGTTTTATAAAGTGGTACTCAAAAGATTTATTTACTGCACTTGAAATTGTGGGTATAGACTCCTAGTTAATAGGGTGTTAAACTTTATTTTTCCTAATTCCATTAAGTTACCCGTATAAGCCTCCAGCACTACAGTGATGAAGGTCATTTCTGGTGAATGTCTTTCCCAATTAGTGCTTTGTTTCTCCATCATAAGAGATTGTTTAATGATCCGTTATGCAACTTCTTATCTGATGACTAATTTATAATTTTGGCTAAGAAAATAAAAATATTTAATGTATAGACACATGCTAGTTTTTTTTTTTTTTTTGGAGACAGAGTCTCTCTCTGTCACCCTGGCTAGAGTGCAGTGGCACGATCTCGGCTCACTGCAACCTCCATCTCCTGGGTTCAAGCAATGCTCCTGCCTCAGCCTCCCGAGTAGCTGAGACTACAGGCACGTGCCACCACACCTGGCTAATTTTTTGTAATTTTCAGTAGAGATGGGGTTTCTTTTCTTTTTTTTCCAGCCCATAGGTGTTTTATTTTTTTTTTAACCCGTATTATGCCATGAATTCGTGGGGAATAGGTTCCAGCAGCTCAGGCATCTTCCCATTGGTTCTCACAAAGTGTGCTTCTCTGGGTGGAGCAGGCTGGCGCTTTAGTTGAACCCAGGTACCTTTCTCTTTGGCTTCTTTCTTTTTCTGATCATTTTCCTTCATGCGTTTCAGGAAGCTATCTCGGCTCTTAGAGTGCTTAATGTGCTCAGTATGCACATTAATTCTCTTGGCAAGAATCTTGCCCTTGTTTGTTTACAACAATGCCAACAGCATGCTGGCTGTAGACATTGTAGACTCCTCCAGTTATGCCATGGTAACACTTGTGGGGCATTCCTTTTTGAACAGTACCCATTCCCTTGATGTCTTCAACATCACCTTTCTTATAGATTCACATATACATGGCCAAAGGAGCAACTCCATGTTTTCTAAAAGGCCTAGAGAACATATATCGGGTGCCTCTCCTCTTTCCCTTTGTGTTCGACATTTTGGTGAATTACTGGAAGATGGTGGTTCCAGCCTAAAGGGCGAAATGGGGTTTCACTGTGTTAGCCAGGATGGTCCCAATCTCCTGACCTCGTGATCCGCCTGCCTTGGCCTCCCAAAGTGCTGGGATTACAGGCATGAGCCACCGCGCTCGGCCTAAAATAAATTTTGTTTTTGTGGTTTACTAGAGTGTTTCTGACCCTTCTTATTTCTCTAGTCAGGCTGGATACCTACATTTTTGTTATTCCTTTTTCAATTCTTCCTTTGTCCTTTTTTGTTCCTGCCCTTCTTATCAAGAACACAAAACCTTATTATGTTCTATTTGTGAGGGAAAGTTTCAAATAGGTGAAAAGTAAGTCTGTCTCTGCTTTCATTCCTCTATTGAAAAATCTAAAGTGGGAGGAGAACTTCTTCCCATACAGAAGCACAAACCTAAAGACAAGAGGGAGTTTGGGGTAGAAAGTAGAGGTTTTACAGAAAAGGGGCAGAAAGGGGTGACAGGAAGAGAGAGAATGGGGGGATATTCCAAGGATTTAAGTTAAAACTTTTTAAAGAATGTTCTGCTTGTCTGCTTTATATATTAATAAAATTATGAAATCTTTTAGCTTGGTCACTTAGGAGGATTAGAAGAAGAAAGTAATGAATGAAGTAAGGGAAAAGCTGAAAGAAAGGCGGACCTTGATTTAGCTCGTATTAATATGTGTATTGTGCAAGTGGCATAGGGGTTGCAGAGTTGTGCAAGACTTGTTCCCTGATGTTAAGGGAAGTATTGGCCTGAACAAAGGTAATGGTGTTAGAAAACTTACACTGTACGTATTTTAGGGCACTTAATGGGCATCTGTGTCTCTATTGGGGCACAATGGCAAGAAAAAGTTGAAAAATTGAGGCTAGATTATAAAGCATTTTTTCTCAACTTTTATGCCCTCATTCATGTAGCTCTTTCTATCTGAAATTCATTCTTTCTCCATCCACCAATCAAAATAATGTATATCCTTCAAATTTTAGGTCAAATCTTGCTGTTTCTACAGTTTTCTGAACATTCCAGTTGAAATGATGTCCTCTCTACTCTATATTCCTAACTACTTAGTTTATATGCCTACTATATACTCTATATGTATTAGACCGTACATTATTCTGAATGAGTCACCAAATGTCATTTGGTGAACTTAGGTGATTTGACTTAGAAGTTTTAAAACTGTCAATTATTTGCTGTCTAATGAGATTGACTATTTTACCATTGTTTATTTATTTATTTATTTTTTTGAGACGGAGTCTCGCTCTGCTGCCCAGGCTGGAGTGCAGTGGCCGGATCTCAGCTCACTGCAAGCTCCGCCTCCTGGGTTTACGCCATTCTCCTGTCTCAGCCTCCCAAGTAGCTGGGACTACAGGCGCCTGCCACGTCGCCCGGCTAGTTTTTTGTATTTTTTAGTAGAGACGGGGTTTCACCGGGTTAGCCAGGATGGTCTCGATCTCCTTACCTCGTGATCCGCCCGTCTCGGCCTCCCAAAGTGCTGGGATTACAGGCTTGAGCCACCGCGCCCGGCACCATTGTTTATTAATTGTAATTTTTTTTTCTTTTTTTTTTTTTGAGACAGAGTTTTCACTGTGTTGCCCAGGCTGGAGTGCAGTGATGCAATCTCTGCTCACTGCAGCCTCCACCTCCTGGGTTCAAGTGATTCTCCTGCCTAAGCCTCCCCAGCTGCTGGGATTACAGGCATGTGCCACCATGCCCGGCTAATTTTTGTATTTTTAGTAGAGGTGGCCTTTCACCATGTTGGCCAGACTGGTCTTGGAACTCCTGACCTCAAATGCTTCACCTCCCTCGGCCTCCCAAAATGCAGGGATTACAGGCATGAGCCACCGCGCCCAGCCCATTGCAGTGTTTTTGAACAAGATATAGTAGGACTACTGTTCTGATGTGAAAGTTAAGGATGGCATATAGAGTTTGGAGACAGTCAGAATTGATAGGGAGCTGTTGTAATATTTTAGTATTTTAGACTGAGGAAACAGATGAGCCAGTAGGAGAAGGGAACTACATTTAGAAGTCCTCTTACAGGCTAAGCTTTTATACTTTGTACTTTATATACATAATTTTACTTAAATCATCCCATTTATAAGAGAGCTCTAATTGCTCACATTTTTTAAGTTGTTGCTTTATTGGTTGACATTTACTAACATGGAAGGACTTGAGATAATAAGTATGTGAACATTGTTCAGAGCCATGAACTTGGTTTGTTTTTTCACATACTAATTCCTTTTCTGTTGTGGGTTTTTACAAATAATTTTTGAAAACTGAAAGTTAGGAATCTTTCTGGTCATTTGTAATTTGTGTCATGTTCCTCCCAGTTGTCACTTCATCTTTCCTTCATCTTTAAAGTGAGAGCATTGCACTGGTTGTCTCCAAGGTCCCTTTTAGCTCTAAAGGTTTATGTCATAATTGTGTAGCTGACTAAAGCTTTTTCAGAATTCACTGCTTGTTATTGTAAAGGAAATAGTCGATAAATTTCACTCGCTGCTGTTTCAGCTCCACAGAACTAGAGTTGTCAGGTAAAATACAGTATGTCCAGTCGAATTTGAATTTCAGGTAAACAATGAATACTTTTTTAGTAATCACGCAATATTTGAGACAGACTAAAACGTTATTTGTCTGAAATTTAAATTTAAATATAGTGTCCTGTATTATTTGCCAAATTGGGCAACCAACAAAGAACTCTGAAAAGTTAAATGTGTAGATAGAGGAGCTCTTATTAAGGACAGGCGTGAAGAAGTTAGTCAAGCATTGAGCAAACCTTTTGGTCTAAAGGGAAGAGGAGTGAGGGAAGTGATGACGTGAGTGTGTTGAAATTAGTGGTTTGAACTGACTGAATCTCTTAAGGGCTCTTCAAGGTCTCACATGGTTGTTAAAAGAAGTTTTAAGTATGTACTTTTTATCTAATGCCAGTGGGGTCATACAAACTTGTGTAACTCTGAGTTATGACCTTTTGAAATCCTTAGAATTGTGTTGTAACAAGACTTTAAAAGATCTTAGAACAGTCCAAGGGAGATTCATATGATTAAGTCCCAACCAACTTACATTAACAATTTAATTAGCTTTGCTTTTGTTGTTGTTGTTTTTAATAGAGACTGTGTTGCCCAGGCTGGTCTCAAACTCCTGAAGGCATAAAAGAAAATACATTCAAATGATATTAATGTATCTCACAGAATCTTAGGAGAAGATGAACATTCAAGCTCTGGAAAGAGTAAGGATTTTAGTAGGAAGAGTTTAGATACTTTAGATATTTCAATATAATAAAGTTTCCACTCACTTTCTTTCAAAGCTCAGAACATCAGATTTATTATAAGAGAGATAATTGAATTTTGGCCAGAAGGACAAGGTCATATAGTATAGCCCTGGCCTGGACATTAGATGCCTGTCCTCGGTTCTGAGAGGAGTTTTCAGAGAAAAATGAATATGTTAAGAAGGGCAAAGGGAATGTCTTTACTAATTGGTGTTTGTTGAACTTTTGTTAATGTACACAAGTTTATAGAGGGAATGTTAGGTCTCGTGAATATTAGAAGGATGAAAAAAATTACTTTCTATTTCTACTTAAAAATACATTTTTGGGCTGGGCGCATTGGCTCATACCTATAATCCCAGCACTTTGGGAGGCCAAGGTAGGTGGATCACTTGAGTTCATGAGTTTGAGACCAGCCTGGACAACATGGCAAAACCCTGTGTCTACAAAAAAATACACAAATTAGCTGGGCATGGTTGTGTGTGCCTGTAGTCCTGCTACTCAGGAGGCTGAGGTGAGAGGATCATTTGAGCCCAGGAGGTAGAGGTTGCAATGAGCCAAGATGGCGCCACTGCACTCCAGCCTGGGTGATAGAGCCAGACTTTGTCTTAAAAAAAAAAAAAATTGTAGCAACATATTCTGTTTGCTTCTCATATAGCATTTCAAATATTGTTTTTTCACATCAGTACCTTATGCTATTGTCCAGCAATTAAATGATCAAACTGTGATGAGTAAGAGTCAGGATACAAAAATTAGCTGGGTATGGTGACACATGCCTATAATCCTAGGTACTGGGGAGGCTGAAGCAGGAGAATCGCTTGAACCCAGGAGGCAGAGGTTGCAGTGAGCTGAGATCATGGCATTGCGCTCAGCCTGGGAGACAAGAGTGAAACTCTGTCTCAAAAATAAATAAATAAAAAGACTCAGGTGTCATGTCTGCAAGTAAGAGTTTCTTGCCATGTTTTTTCAGTCATTCGAGTAACACCTTCTAAACAAGTTTTTGGTTCAGGCGTGGTGGCTCACACCTGTAATCCCAGCACTTTGAGAGGTTGAGGCTGGCGGATCACATGAGTTAGAGACCAGCCCAACCAACATGGTGAAACTCCATCTTTACTAAAAATACAAAAAAATTAAGCAGGTCTGGTGGTACATGCCTATAGTCCCAAGTACTCTGGAAGCAGGAGAATCACTTGAACCAGGAGTTAGAGGTTGCAGTGAGCTAAGATCACACCACTGCACTCCAGCCTGGGTAACAGACCATGACTTCATCTCAAAAAGAAAAAAAAATTTTTTTGGATAGTGCTTACCTATTGATTTATTGGCCGACTGCTGGAGAGACAAGTCTAAGTATTTTCTGCTCAGAAATCCTTTGATTATGGTATAAGTTAAGAATGGGTTTTGCTGTAGTAGTGAACAAAATAATAGGGGCTTATACAAGATTAGTAATTTCTTTTTCTCATGTCTACAATTCAGAGGTAGGAGGTCCATAGCTGGTACTGACTCCATGGTCCTCAAGGACCCTGGTTTGGTTCCTTCTAGTTCCCTACCTCACCATTTGTAATTGCTTGATGGGTTCTTCTTACCCTCGGCACAGACAAAACCAATGGACTGAGACGGTGGTAATGCAGTAGAGAAGGAGTTTAATGCAAAGCTAGCCAAATGGAAGGACAGGAGTTTATTATACACACCAGCCTCTGAGAACTCAGAGGCTTGGGTTTTTATGGGTAAGTTGGCAGGCAGGAGTCTAGGGAATGGATGCTGCTGATTAGTTGGGGTTGAAATCATAGGGGTGTGGAAAACAGTTCTCACGCCCAGAGTCAGCCTCTGGGTGGGGGTCACAGGACCAGTCATGGGTTTAGGGGGTAAGCTGGTCAGTTGCCAGAATTCAAAGATCAGAAAAACATCTCAGAAGATGTTCAGGTCCCTCCCATAATCCTAATCTTGCGGCATTTCTTTAGTGTTACAAAGGTGGTTTCAGTTCCCAACGAGGGACTATTACCTCCTTACATCAAAGTTGAACTATGAATTTCTCCCAGAGTTAGATTGGCCTCTGCTCAGGAGTGAGTGAGGATGGCCAGCCTATGAGGCTAGAAGCATGATGGAGTCAGACATGCTAGACGTCTCTCTCTGTCATAGTCTTTGCAAAGGCAGTTTCACATTCATAGGCTGTGGTCCTCCTCATTGTCCAAATGGCTCTAGTCATTTCGTCTGAGTTCCAAGTGGCAAAATTGAGGGAAGGAAAGGAGTAGGGGTAAGGAACAGGTATCTGCTGTCTGTTAAGGAAATTTTCTGTGGACTTTGACAAACCTTTTCCACCTGTATCTTATTGGCTACCTAGGTGCAAAGAGAGACTGGGAAGTTTATTTATTCTAAGCAGTCATGTGCCCAGATAGAAATCAGGGATTCTGGTACTAAGAAAGCTGGTAGGCACTGATAGGGTTGACAGATAACAGTTTCTACTATGGCTGTCTATTTTTCTTTGCTGCCCCAATCTGCTCGTCAAATTTCACCTTTTTGCTATGCAAGTGTGACTATACATTTTTCTGATATTTTCCTTTCTGCCTTTCCTCATTTTATTTAAATGCACAAGTGTAAGAATCTCTAGTCTATTTTGAAGAATTTTGGGAAAGTCAGTTTATTGTGCTTTATGATTTCATCACTTACAAAAGGTAGACAAGTACCTGTCCTGTTGCCCTTGAATGTTTAGCAGTTCGATTTAATGAATGCCTACTTGGTTCCTTTGTCTATTAGGTACTACATTAAGTGCTGGGATTTTAAAGAAGTTGTATTTTCTTTTCTCATGCTGAGAACACTATATATAAAATGCATGAGCAAGGGGAACAGTGACTTAATTAGATACCTTAAAAATGTTCTTTGGCCAGGCACAGTGGCTCACGCCTGTAAACCCAGCACTTTGGGAGGCCAAGGCAGGCAGATCATTTGAGGCCAGGAGTTCAAGACCAGCCTTGGCAACATTGTGAAACCCTGTCTCTACTAAAAATACAAAATTAGTTATCAGTTAACAAAAAGATATGGTGTTTAAAATCAGTTGGGTGGGGGGCAGACAGTGAGATGGCAAAAAGCAATAATATATAGAATTTCAAAGTAAATGCAATGAAGGAAAAGAATGAGATTCAGTAAGAGAGGAGAATAGAAAGAACTTTAGAGTGAATTATCAGGAGACCTTTTTGAGGAATCAATTTAGTATGAGTCCTAAGCACTGTATTACCTGTTCCATTGTGTTACTTGTTTTGCTCAGAAAGGTCAGGTTTCTGGTACCGTGCCACCAAGATTAAAAGATTCTCTGTGCAAAGACAGGCAGCAAATCAGAGAAAGAAATAATTTTTAGACTAGCAATAATATGACCTTGTGGGGTTAGACTATAATGTTCTTTAAAACCATTTTTGAAGAAATTGTGATCAAGGGACCTACAGTTTTTTTTGAGACACTGAAAATATTATTTACTGATTGGTTTACTTTGTTTTATTCTTTCAGCATACTTTAAGATTGTTTTATGTCTCTGTACCTTTGAAAGAGTTATTTACCCATAAATGACCCTGACCTTTTTTCATTTTAATACTCAGTCCAAAGTAATCTCTACCTGGAAGCCTTTTTAGGTAGAAGAGTTATCTTTCTAAAATGCAAATCTGAACATGTTTATAAATCTTGTGCTTAAAATGTCATTGGTTTCCAGATGTCTTTAGGATAAAATAAATTCTTAAAATGGCTTAAAGGTCCATGATCTAGTCCCTACTTGCTTTTCCAGCCTTATCTCTGATCATTATCATTTGTTCTTTTAACTATGTGTTCCAACCATAGGGTCTTTGTATCATGGTTGATCCCTCTTCTTGGAATCTTAGAGATTATCTAATTCAGCTGCCTATTTAATAAAAAAGGTTTCCTTAAGCTCTAAAATATAGTTTACTAGATTACCTAAATAAGCACCTTTTCTAGTTTCTAGTTAACTGCCTCCTCCCTTCTTCCCCTCCTCCCTTCCATCCTTCTCTCCATCCATCTGTCATGGTGCGAGGGCTGTCAGAGTCCACTGGCTGCGTGAAATTAATATCAGTAGATATGAGATTGAAAAGATAAGCAAATTAGAAAGCCTCTAACCTCAACATTATTTTCAAGTTACTGATACCAGACATTATTCAGATTTATTAGTGATCACATACTGAGTTCTAATTAACAAGTTTCATGTGATAGAAGGCAGAAGTGGACTGTTTCTTGTACTGTATTTCTGAATATTCCCTCTTACAAAGGGAGTAACAATAATAAGCAGTCACTTGTTATCGTCATCACTGCTAGGATCTGTGAAAGGAGGAGATTCAGGAAACGTAAGCATCCACAGAGCAGAGTTCTTTCTTCCTTGTGCCCTGGGGGCAGCACCTTCTATCAACTTTAATTCCTCAGAGAAAGAGGAGAAGGGCATTAGGAAATGAATATTAGACATGTAATTATAATGCCATGTAAAGAAATGTGGTAGGTTTAGTTACCTGTTAATAATAAAAGCACTAAACGGTAGGATTTGCTTAAATTACAATTTTTATTGTACATTGTTTTATTGTTCCTCATAGGTTAGCTCAGACCTAGGGGGAGAGGTTGGAACAACAAATACCTGGAGAGTGATAACTGTGTCAGGTGCCATCCTGTGTGTTTTCAGATCCAGACCGTTATCCATGTGTAATAGTTTCTATCCTGCCGAGCTTTGTTTACAGAATCAAATTGAAAGGGAAAACACCTGTACCACCTAGCCAGTCCAGACAGCCTCATGTATCTTTTTCTTCGTAGTATCTTTTAACTAGGATATTCCCCTTTTCAAAACACACACACACACACACACACACACACACACACACACACACACACACAGTCTTCGCTGGACACAGTGGCGTACACCTGTAATCCTAGGACTTTGGGCGCCTGAGGTGGGCACATCACTTGAGGCCAGGAGTTCAAGACCAGCCTGGCCAACATAGTGAGACCACATCTCTATTTAAAAAGATAAAAGTTTCAGGCTGGGCGCGGTGGCTCACGCCTGTAATCCCACCACTTTGGGAGGCTGAGGCGGGTGAATCACCTGAGGTTCGAGAGCAGCCTGACCACCATGGAGAAACCCTGTCTCTACTAAAAGTAAAAATTGGCTGGGTGTGGTGGTGCATACTTATAATCCTAGCTACTTGGGAGGCTGAGGCAGGAGAATTGCTTAAACCTGGGAGGTGGAGGTTGCGGTGAGCTAAGATGGTGCTGTTGCCCTCCAGCCTGGGCAACAAGAGTGAAACTCTGTCTCAAAAAAAAAAAAGTTTTAAGGAAGAACTCACTTTTTTGTCAAGTGGTGAAAGCAGCTAGCTGAATAATATTCAGGACTGTCAACCAAGTGGGAGGTCAGAAGCTCACCCGGTCATCTGCAACCATGGCGGAGCCAGAGGGGCTTAAAGGGCCTGTGCGGTACCAAGGCTCCAGTTCCCTGCAGTGCTCCAGACGGCCCTGGGTAGTCTATTCTTGAGCCCCTTCATAGTCGCCGTGATTGTCAACTAAAGGAAAACTTTTTAAGATTTAAAGTTATTGTATTTAGAAGTCTTATTGAGAACTGCAGACAGAGCCTACTGCCTGGGAGTAGTCTTATAGGAGGTTTTGTTAGCCTGTTCTGGCACTGTATTTTAGTCTACTGTTGATATATAGGTGGTGGGGGTTTCACATATGTAAAATTACGTTACGTTTGTTTAGAAGTTATATTAGAGTAGAAATATGTTAAGGTTTGGCGTAAGAGTTTATTTGGTTATAGATTATAGAAGTATAATTGCTGTCATTTTATTTATAGGAAAAGGCAAGGCTTGGGTTATTATCTTCAAGGAATATCGTGACTTAGGCAAGAGATGTGGAGGAGTGTGTGTTTTATTTTGTCTTAAAAGTATTTGGAAAGCTGTGTATCGTCATAGAGTCAAGAACTTTGTGAAATTGTGTTGGCAAGCAGAAATGAGTAAATATGGCTTTTTTGTTTGTTATTTTGTCTCACATATGGATACCTAAACTACTCACATATGAATGTTACTTCAAGAAAAGAAAATACATGAATTGATCATATTAAAATAGTTACCTTATAAGTAATATTCTGTACCGTCTGAGGTGTCAGAGGTTGGGGGTCATAGATGAGGGAGATTGTGAAAGAAATTTACAATACTGAGCTGGGCGCGGTGGCTCATGTCTGTAATCCCAGCACTTTGGGAGGCTGAGGCAGGCGGATCACCTGAGCTCGGGAGTTCGAGACCAGCCTGACCAACGTGGAGAAACCCCGTCTCTACTAAAAATACAAAATTAGCTGGGTGTGGTGGCGCATGCCTGTAATCCCAGCTACTCGGGAAGCTGAGGCAGGAGAATCACTTGAACCCAGGAGGCGGAGGTTGCAGTGAGCTGAGATTATGCCATTGCACTCCAGCCTGGGCAACAAGAGGAAAACTCCGTCTCAAAAAAAAAAAAAAGGAAAGAAAAAAAAGAACTTAGAATCATGGTAATTATAATGTGGGGATAAGGCACAGTGGCACCTGCCTGTAATTCTAACATTTTGGGAAGCTGAGGTGGGAGGATTGCTTGAGCTCTAGAGTTCAGCCTGGGCAACATAGGGAGACCCTGTCTCTACAAAAAATAAAATATTTGCCGGGAGTGGTGGCACACAACTGTGATCATAGCTACTTGGGAGGCTGAGGTATTTTGTTTTATGCTTACAAGGGGTATACATTTTAAAAGGGTATAAATCACTATGTTGCTTTTTAGGTAGCTGTTTCTGAAACTTCAAGTCAGATACAGGAATTGATTTTTTGCTTTTACTCCTGTGAACTCACTGTGCCTTTCTTTTGATCCAGCTCTGTTTAAGGGAGCCCTTTAGAGAAATGCTAATGACTCACAAGCATGTATTAGTTCCCCATGTTTTTCTTTGTTTTAAAATTCTAGGAATTGAAGCCATTTTTTATGAAGGAAGTTGGCAGTCACTTTGATGATTTTGTGACCAATCTCATTGAAAAATCAGCATCATTAGATAATGGTGGGTGTGCTCTCACAACCTTTTCTATTCTTGAAGGAGAGAAAAACAACCATAGAGCGAAGTAAGTGTGTCTTATTTTCTTTTAATGCTAACATTTACTCAGTATAGTTTAGTGGTCAAAATGGACTGCAGCAAATATGCTTGAGTTCACACCCTGGTGCCACTTTTTATTGGCTGTGTGTTACATTGGGAAAGTTACTTAACCGTTTGAAGGAGAGTGGAGTTTTGTCTTTATGTATAAATTATAACGTACATACATACCTCTTTTAAGACTGATGCCTGGCACCGTGGCTCACGCCTGTAACCCCAGCACTTTGGAAGGCCGAGGCAGGTGAATCACCTGAGGTCAGGAGTTCAAGATCGGCCTGGCCAACATGGTTATTTAACCATTTGTCTCTACTAAAAATACAAAAATTAGCCGGGCGTGGTGACGGGCACCTGTAATTGCTGCTACTCGGGAGGCTGAGGCCATGAGGGTCACTTGAACCCGGGAGGCGGAGGTTGCAGTGAGCAGAGATTGTGCCACTACACTCCAGAGAGAGAGTCTGTCTCAAAAACAAAAAAACAAAAAAACACACACTGACTAATAAGGTCAGATGTAGTGGCTCACACCTGTAATCCCAGCACTTTGGGAGGGCAAGGTGGGTGGATCACTTGAGGTCAGTAGTTTGAGACCAGGCTGTCTAACATGGTGAAACCCCGTCTCTACCAAAAAATACAACAATTAGCTGGACGTGGTGATGCACGCCTGTCGTCCTAGCTACTCAGGAGACTGAGGCATGAGAATCACTTGAACCTGGGAGGCAGAGGTTGTAGTGAGCCAAGATCGCGCCACTGCACTCCAGCCTCGGTGACA
>NW_012116433.1:232123-237347 GCF_000951035.1 Colobus angolensis palliatus
TAGCAGGGATTTGAACCTAGAGTCTGGCTCTAGAGTCTTTGCTCTTAATCATATCATGGCTGGGCACGGTGGCTCATGCCTGTAATCCCAGCACTTTGGGAGGCCAAGGCAGGTGGACCACGAGGTCAGGAGTTCAAGATCAGCCTGGCCAAGATGGTGAAACCATGTCTCTACTAAAAATACAAAAATTAGCTGGGTGACATGGCAAGTGCCTATAATCCCAGCTACTCGGGAGGCTGAGGGGCAGGAGAATCGCTCCAACCTGGGGGAAGGAGGTTGCAGGGAGCTGAGATCATACCAGTGCACTTCAGCCTGGGCGACAGGGTGAGACTGACTCAAAAAAAAAAAAAAAAAATCATATCACTGTGTGCCTCTCTATTGCACTGTATACAGTACTTGTAATAAAGTACAGTGCCATTAGTATATGCTTTTCTAATTGATGGTTCATCCAGAATAATCGAGTGAAGGCTATCAAAGGCTAATATGTGTTAACTTGCCATTCCATGCTCTTCTCAGTGTTATGCCCCTGTTGGGAGGCATAGACTCATGTTCTGGAGAATAGTTTTGACCAATTATAGTTAAGTGCTGGTAGTAGTACCAAAAGCCCTAAAGAAGATGAGCAAGATGTTAAAATGGGAGTTTTTAGTAACTTGCAACAACCTTTAAGGTCAGGAGGCTGTTGGGAGTTGCTGGAACTACTTTGATATCAGGAAGGGTATGGTAAACATCAGTGCAGTTTCAGAGGACAGATCAATAACAGTATATGTGACTTGGAGTAGAGGGTGCTTGGAGGCCTGTCTGACCTCAGGGGATCTCTACAAGAAGGAAAAGTGATTGCCAAAGTCCACAGGGGCTGGGTATGGCGACCTTTCCATTCTCTACAAGAAGGAAAAGTGATTGCCAAAGTCCATAGGGGCTGGGGGTGGCGAACTTTCTGTTCTTAAGAGTTGTGTATGTACCTACCTCACAGCATGGTTCAGAGGGAGTAAATGAAATAACATACATAAAAACTGTAACACAATATTTGGATCTGTTTTAGCCGGGCATGGTGGCAGGCACCTGTAATCCTAGTAATGGAAAGGTCATTGGTCAATTAATGTTAGATGGTGTTATTGGTATATTCTCTTGTCTGTGGGATTAGATTTCTTATAATACTTGAAGTACTTATATCTTGTTTTAATTTTTCCTCTTCTCAGGGATTTGAGAGCACCTCCAGAACAAGGAAAGATTTTTATTGCAAGGCGATCTCTCTTAGAGTGAGTATTTTTAGTTGTTTTTAATTAAATATGTTTGATTTTTTTTTAAAAAGCGATTCTATAGAATCATTGCTTAGTATATGGATATGTAATGAGTTTGTTCTTTATCTGTATAAATCATTAGTGGGTTTTTAGTTGTATGTTCTCTCTTGCTCCTTTCTGATCTTCTGGTTCTGTATCTAGTTTCGAAAGAGGATTTAGGGATACGAATGGTTACCTGGGCTTGGCACTGTGACTCACATCTGTAATCCTAGCATTTTGGGAGGCTGAGGCAGGCAGATTGCTTGAGTCCGGGAGTTTGCCAAAGACCAGTTTGGGCAGCATGGCAAGACTCTCTCTACAAAAAAATACAAAAAATTAGCCAGGCTTGGTGGTGCATGCCTGTAATCCCAGCTACTCAGGAGTCTGAGACAGGAGGATCGCTTGAGCCCGGGATGGTGGAGATTGCAGTGGGCCAAGATTGTGCCACTGCACTCCAGACTGAGCAACAGGTGCAACACCCAGCAACTCCAGCCTGGGTGACAGAGCAAGACTGTCTCAATAAAAAAAGAAGTGTACTTTTCTTTAAAAAAACATCTTATGCTTATCAAAAGTTACTTTCTGTGAGTCAAATTGATGTTTACTGCTTCCCCTAGATAAGAAGGCCTGTTTTCTAAGCATGTAATATACTGTTTAGTGTTTTCTAAGCATGTAATGTATAGTGTTCAGTGTTCTATCACACTGTAGTTTGAAAGAATTAATCTTTTAAAATTTACATCTGGGGGAAAACGCAGGTTTTTCACATAAAAGGGAAAAGAAAATTTATTTTAAACATAATTAGGATTTTAGAGATAGAATTTATACATGAAAAATAAACAAAGTTACACATTAACTAAAAAAGAAAATTTTAACCAAGGAAATAGAACATGCTTTCTGTGGCTCAAATGAGTTATTTTTAGACTGTGAAGATCCTTAGTCCAGAGATCGAGTAGTAGTATATTAGATTACTAAAAATCATTTAGAAGGTTAGCATTATCATTCCAAAAACAAGTTAAAACAAGTTAAAAAACCTGTTTTAGTCAGATATAAAAGATTTATTTAGGAAAAGTCATCTACATTATTGTTACGTTCTAAAAGAAAATTAGACCAGTCTTAAATACAAAAGTCAGTGAAGAGAAGGTAAAATCTTTGTAAATCGTTGAGTTTTATAGATGTGTAGGGTAGTAGTTGGTTATCATCATCATCATCATGATCAACATTATAGAAATTCATGTCAATTTTAACATTTTGGGAACAGATAGTACTTAATATATATTAAATTTAGGGAGTAGAATGTATGCATAGGATTAAAAAAATTCTTAGCATTTGAAATAGTTTGTTTCCTGTTTCTAGCGAATGGCCTTTGTTTACTTAGAAAACATCCGTTTCTGGTAGGTTTTAAAGACTGTAGACCATTCTCTTTTGAGATGTTTTTGGTGAGTGGATTAAGCACCTTCTCAATGGCTTTAAGTTAACTGCTTTAAGAAAAGACTTTACTATATGGTGTTTTAAATTTAAATATAGACTATTAACTTGTTTTGTTTGAACTTCATTTACAGTGAGCTGCTTGAAGTGGACCACATCAGAACAATATATCACATGTTTATTGCCCTCCTCATTCTCTTTATCCTGAGCACACTTGTAGTAGATTACATTGATGAAGGAAGGTAAGACAACAAAAAAGATGGCTGGCTACTTGATGCATGAGAAGTTAGGGGTTTTCACTAAATTTTGGTAAAGGGTAAATTGATTAAATTGCTTCAGGAAATCCTAAAGCAACAGATTTGAGGGTGATATTCCTCTGCCCTGAAAAGTTTAACTGATGAGAAAATTAGAAATTTCATTACTTTTATTTTCAAAATGGTTTATTTGAATAGATCATAATTCAATTTCTAGGTAATTTTCCCAAATGGGAGAATTTTGTACACAGTTGACTTACGAACAACATGGGTTTGAACTGTGCATGTCCACTTATATGCGGAAGTTTTTCTTTTTCTTTTCTTTGTTTTTTTTTTTTGAGACGGAGTTTCACTCTTGTTGCTCAGGCTGGAGTGCAATGGCACCATCTCGGCTCACCACAACCTCCGCCCCCTGGGTTCAAGCGATTCTCCTGCCTCAGCCTCCCGAGTAGCTGGGATTACAGTCATGCACCACCATGCCTGGCGCATTTTTTGTTTTTTTTTTTTAGTAGAGATGGGGTTTCTCCATGTCGGTCAGGCTAGTCTTGAACTCCCGACCTCAGGTGATCGCCCGCCTCAGCCTCCCAAAGTGCTGGGATTACAGGCGTGAGCCACCACATCTGGCTGGAATTTTTTCAATCAATATGTTTAGCACTCTGTATCCATAGGTTCTACATCTGCAAGCAAAGGCAGATTGGGATCTAGAGTATTCCAGGATGTGAAACATACATAAAAAAATGGCAGATTTTTCATATCTGTGGGTTCCACGGGGCCAACTGTGGGACTTGAATTTGCATAGATTTTGGTGTCTGCACACTTTCCTGGAACCAATCCCCTATATATAGGGAGGCATAACTGTATATGATTGATTAACTTTTTGATTGTCTTTATTTATTTAAGATGGTTACTTAAAACAAGTAGCTTATTGAAATTGAAGGTAGAAAAATTTGATATTTCTTTTTAATGTGAAAGTCAAATTATAGGCCAGGCATGGTTGCTCGTGCCTGTAATCTCAGCGCTTTGAGAGGCCAAGGCAGGAGGATCACTTTTGAGCTCAGGAGTTCGAGACCAGCCTGGGCAACATCTCTGCAAAAAATTTAAAAATTAGCCAGGCATGGTGGCACACATTTGTAGTTCTAGCTACTCAGGAGGATGAGAAGGGAGGATCACTTGAGCCAGGGAGATTGAGGCTACAGTGGAACTGTGTTTGTGCTACTGCACTCCAGCCTGGGTGACAAAGGAGACCTGATCTCAAAATAAAATTTCAAAACTCAAATTGTAGCTTAAAATTTGTGTGTGGTAATCATTGATTGAATTATGTACTTTTTTTGAAAATTAAATTTGGAGATAATGGTATAGTATATTAACAGATTTTTTTAATTGTACATATTTCTTCTGAAAAATTATCTTTTGTATATAAGAATGATTGCTCTTTGAATATTTTCGAGTTAAAAAATTAATGTGAGAATCTAATCTTTCAGAAGTTCAAAGTCCAGTTATCTTAGATATCTTAAGTTTGAAGACTATATTTAACTTAGGACTTTTAGAAAACTTGTTTCTAAAGAACATATATTGTTGATATATATATTGTAAAGCAGATGGTTAGAAGCAGATCTCTAACTAGCAGAACTATTACATCCATGACTTCAGCGTATTAATGTTGTGGTGTTTCATAAGGTTGAAAGTTTGGTGTTTGAAAGTTTTAAATTCTGTGAACTCAGTGTATATTAAAAATTCACCTCTATGTTTTTTTCTGTACCTTTTCTCCCCAGGCTGGTGCTTGAGTTCAGCCTGCTGTCTTATGCTTTTGGCAAATTTCCTACCGTTGTTTGGACCTGGTGGATCATGTTCCTGTCTACATTTTCAGTTCCCTATTTTCTGTTTCAACGTTGGGCCACTGGCTATAGCAAGAGTTCTCATCCGCTGATCAATTCTCTCTTCCATGGCTTTCTTTTCATGGTCTTCCAGATTGGAGTTCTAGGTTTTGGACCAACATACGTTGTGTTAGCATATACACTGCCACCAGCCTCCCGGTTCATCATTATATTCGAGCAGGTAAGGCTTTAAGTGTTACCCAAGGCGATGCTGTTCTCAGCTAAAATAATAATAACGATGATGACATACTGATACTATTATTTTTAGCTGTATTAGCTTGGATAAATTTTCACGTATTGTTCCTTTTGCCATTATCTATAAGTTTCATGCTAGCTTCCATGTTCTCTGAATTTTGATAAATAAAATAAATTACGTTGAATTTTTTTTTTTTTTTTT
>NW_012116433.1:237707-239739 GCF_000951035.1 Colobus angolensis palliatus
AAAGGATAAAATCTGTTATGTAAAAGTTTTTATTTTATATTTTAGTTCCTACTATACCTTTTTTTCTAATATTTGCATCTACTTTTTAATTTTGGGGGGTATCTAAATTTCTGTTAGAATTAAAGTATGCTGAGTTTGGGAAGTAAGCATTATGGAAATGCCAAACCTAAGCTACTCTGGTCCTAATAATTTGAGAGTCAGTGTTGCTGAAATTCGCCCAATAAGGAAGCAAAAGCAAGCATTTCCTTTCCTTTTCTTTGTGTAATCCAGCTAGTTTAAAGGATTATTGACTGGATATTTCACCCTTTGTTGTTTACTGGGGTGTCACATTATATACTCCCGACTTTCCTCCCTCCCTCCCTCCTTCCCTCCCTCCCTTCCTTGCTTCCTTCCTTCCTTCCTTCCTTCCTCTCTCTCTTTCCTTTTCTTTGTGTAATTTCATTAGTTTAAAGGATTATTGACTGGATATTTCACCCTTTGTTGTTTACTGGGGTGTCACATTATATACTGCAGAGATTGTGTTTTATTTCAAATATATATAATCTATATTGATTTTGAGGACGACTTCATTGTTTCCTGACTATTCCTGCTTTGCCCTTGGACCTACAATTTTTAAAAAATTGATTATCTTTTGTAACTTTGCATTATTTTTATGGAATGTTAATAGCCTCATTACACCTGTGTCTGCCCATTCTTTGCACATTGTTGCTTCACACTCTAGAAGTTATCTCAGTCACAGGAATAACTTGGTTTAAAGAGATTGGTAATATTCAATTTGTGCAAGAATAAGAAGTCATTCCAGAGGTCAGGAAAAAAGAACATGAGCTGATAAGTCATTTTATTCTTCCCTGTTATGTGCTTCCTTGTATCCCCCCCCTTTATTTTTGCTGCGAAAAATCAAAGAGCCTCTGATCTAACTATAGTTTGCCTTTTCTAGGCACTGTTCCAATACCTACAGTCAACCAATATTTGTACTTCTTATTTGCTCCTACCCTTATCTACCGTGACAGCTATCCCAGGTAATGGTACTATGAAGCAGAAATGTGGTAAGCACCAAAAGTGTGGCATGAGTGAGGTAGGATAGATAAACAGGGGCCAGTTAATGTAGGGACATAGAAAATATAGAATGAGTTTTCATTTTCTGTCTGACCTGGGAAGCCTCACATGGTGAGAAGTTTAATTTGGTTATAGTAATTCTTGACAGAATAATAAAGTATTTCATATGGTCATAAATGATGTTCTATGTGTAAAACCATTAATTTATTTATTTTATTTTATTTTATTTCTGAGATGAGAGTCTTGCTCTGTCACCCAGGCTGCAACGTAGCACAGTGGTGCTACGTTGGCTCCCTGCAACCTCTGCCCCCTGGGTTCAAGTGATTCTCCTGCCTCAGTGTCCCAAGTAGCTGGCATTACACATGTGCGCCGCTACGCCCAGTTAGTTTTGTTGTATTTTTAGTAGAGACGGGGTTTCACCATATTGGCCAGGCTGGTCTTGAGCTCCTGGTCACTGCCTTCCAAAGTGCTTGGATTACAGGTGTGAGCCACCGCGCCTGACCAAGAAACATTAATTGTGAGGGTCTTTATTCAAGTTCAGTTACTTTATTTAAAAACCTTATTTTTGTTTCTTTCTTTTTCAGGAATCCCACTGTAAGATGGGGTTATGTCGCTATGCAGTTTGCACAGGTAAGTTTTTGTAACTGTCTAAGGTATGTTGATTAGGAGATGGGGATTCATATTTACAATAATAATATAATCTACCTAAATCTAATTGGGAACTAAGAATGCTTTCTGTTGACATTATGCAGTCTTTTAAACTATTTCCAGTATAGTAAATGGTGTTTGTTTTGCCAACATCAGAAGTAATTTTCTTTAATAAAAGAATATATTAGGCCAGGCGCAGTGGCTCGCGCCTGTAATCCCAGCACTTTGGGCAGCCGAGGTGGGCGGATCACGAGGTCAGGAGTTCGAGACCAGCCTGGCCAACATGGTGAAACCCCATCTCTACTAAAAAATACAAAAATTAGCCCGG
>NW_012116433.1:240220-256993 GCF_000951035.1 Colobus angolensis palliatus
CCTCCCAGGTTCAAGCCATTCTCCTGCATAAGCCTCCTGAGTAACTAGGATTACAGGTACCTACCACCACGCCTGGCTAATTTTTGTATTTTTAGTAGAGATAGGGTTTCACCATGTTGGCCAGGTTGGTGTCTAACTCCTAACCTCAAGTCATCAACCTGCCTCAGCCTCCCAAAGTGGTAGGATTACAGGAGTGAGCCACTGTACCCTACCATGTTACGGGTTTTAAGCACCAGGAAAAACAGGTTCTAAGAGTAAGCTCTTTTAAAAATACCATTTGGTAAAGGGTTAGGAAAAGTGATGGTAGAAACTAGGCTTGAGTAATCTCTCTGAAGGATTATAGCAGTCTTCTATACTAGTGTTAGATGGAATACATATGTGAACGTTATTTTAAGGGTCACATCTGTACTTTCTTTTGGAGAGAAAAACATCGCCCTCCATCGTATTAAGCCGTTGTTATTAGAATTCTGTCTCTGTTATGTTCCAGGTCTTTGGTTGCTTCTTCTATGTGTACTACATCTTTGAAAGACTTTGTGCCCCCTTGTTTCGGAATATCAAACAGGAGCCCTTCAGCGCTCGCGTTCTGGTCCTATGTGTATTTAACTCCATCTTACCAGGTAACGTGGGTACTTGTTAATTTGGTCATGCATAAATTCACGAGGTAAATAGAAAGCTATTGCCTATGAGCGCCTTTGGTTTGCCTACTTTTTCATCTAAACTTCTATACATCTATACCCATCTTGACTTCTTTTGCATCTGTTTTATAAATGAAGTATCTTTCTTCCAGTCTCAGGTCAGTCTTTCATCTTCTGGCTTTCACTCAAGTTGTGCCTTCTCTGACAGTGGACAGTCCACATTCATGCTGTGTCTTCCTGTTCACTATTCAGTTCATTGTAATCTTGCTCCTGATTCCACCAAGCCACTTAAATGCCCTTTGTTGAAATTACTAGTAACCTCTGTATTCTAATCCAGTGGATGGATTAAGACGTACTTTAACCCTTATCCAAGTTGACCTCCATGAATCATTGGCTGCTGCTGACGACATTTTGAAACCTCTCTTGTCACTATTTTCTTGCTCTTTTTTTTGAAACCGGGTCTCTCTCTGTCACCCAGTCTGAATGCAGTGGTGTGATATGGCTTACTAGTCTTGGCCTCTTGGGCTCAGGTGATCCTCTCACCTCAGTAGCTGGGACTACAGGTGCATGCCACCACGCCTGGCCAAGTTTTTATTTTTTGGAGAGACGGGGTCTCCCTGTGTTGCCCAGGCCGTTCTCAAACTCCTGGGTTCAAGTTGTCCTCCTGTCTCAGCCTCTCAAAGTGCTGGGGTTACAGACTTGAGCCACCATTCTCGGCCTTTTACCACTATTTCTTATTTTCCTCCTGTCTTTCTGGCCATACCTTGATTTCTTAAATTTATTTATTGCGTTTTTTTGGTCTATTATAAAGATATGGCCGGGCGCGGTGGCTCAAGCCTGTAATCCCAGCACTTTGGGAGGCCGAGACGGGCGGATCACGAGGTCAGGAGATCGAGACCATCCTGGCTATCACGGTGAAACCCCGTCTCTACTAAAAATACAAAAACTAGCCGGGCGAGGTGGCGGGCGCCTGTAGTCCCAGCTACTCGGGAGGCTGAGGCAGGAGAATGGCCGAAACCCAGGAGGCGGAGCTTGCAGTGAGCTGAGATCCGGCCACTGCACTCCAGTCCGGGCGACAGAGCGAGACTCCGCCAAAAAAAAAAAAAAAAATTAAAAAAAAAAAATAAAGATATATGAGTACCTAGTACTATGCCAGGTGCAGAGGACTCAGAAGTGAACAAGACGTGTATTATCTTTACACTCTGGGAATTTTTATAGTTTCCCTTACTTTTCCTCTTTTCTTTACTCATCGAGTGTTGGTAATATTTTGTGTCATCACCTTCCCTTTCTTTTCTTCTCTTGCATTCCTCTTACAGTAACCCTCCCTCACCGGCCCCAAGACTTACTTGAATGAACTCTGTATCTGTTCCTAAAATAGAATATGTGTTACATACTTGAGTGTCTTCCTTACTAGCTGCAAAGTTATTGAGATCAAGGATTGTCTTTTATAGCCAATCACAGTCTCTCTCATATTGTCTGGTACATAGTTGATGTTCTATAAATATATATTTTTTAATAAATGAGTGAAGGAGGTGGACATATAAATGGATATTTTACAATATATTGTAATATGTACTACATAAGTAGGATAAACAAAATGCTTATGGCCTTTGTTTCGTTTTCGAGAGAACATTTAATACTGGATATTGAAAAATAGGTAGGTATTTGCCTGGCAGAGAATTGGTGGAAAGGTCATTCTAGGTAGTGGGATGGATGCAAGGGAGTGGAACATTCTGGAATGACATAAATCCAGTTGTGGATGATGCTTACAACACTTAGAGGGTAGAATCCTTGGAGATATGTTTAGAATGTTATCTGTGTCACTATGTTAACCATGTCACTGTTAACGTTTTGGACTGGTTAATTCTTTGTTTGAGGGGGCAGTCTTCTGCATCGTGGCATAATCTGTTTAGCAGCCTCCTGGCCTCTAGCAACTAGATACCAGTGGCACAACTCCCTCTCCTCCAGTTGTCACAGCACTGGTACAGTGGCTTGCACCAGTAGTCCCAGCTACCCTGGAGGCTGAGGTGGGAGGATCACTTGAGCCCTGTGAGTTGAAGTTCTGCCTGGGCAACATAGTGAGACCCTGTCTCTTAAAAACAAAAAGTCTCTAGAATTTCAAATGTCCTGTGGGGGAGAGGGGCCAAAGTCTCTCCCCAGTTTTAAACAATTGTTGAAGACAGGGGTATAGGGACCAGATTTTTAAAGGGCCTTGGGTACCAGGTTAAGCCATATATCTAGGCATTTCTTAAAAACAAACTGGGTAGGCTGGGTGTGGTGGCTCACGTCTATAATCCCAGCACTTTGGGAGGCCGAGGTGGGTGGATCACCAGGTCAGGAGATCAAGACTAGCCTGGTCAACATGGTGAAACCCCGTCTGTACTCAAAATGCAAAAGCTTAGTCGGGTATGGCGGCACGTGCCTGTAATCCCAGCTACTCGGGAGGCTGAGGCAGGAGAATTGCTTGAACCCCGGAGGCAGAGGTTGCAGTGAGCCGAGATTGCACCATTGCACTCCAGCCTGGGTGACAAAGTGAGACTCTTGTCTCAAAAAAAAAAAAAAAAAAACCCAGACTAGGTAATGTCATTTGTTGAACCCACTTTGAAGGAAGTTACTGTTTTAAAATTAAGATAATTAGCTCCAAAAGTATATCATCTCTAGAATGGGTAAACTGGAATAATTACTTATATTTTACAAAATAATACCAGCTAAATAAAATGATGTGATATAATTAGTTGCTTGGCATGTGAGCTATTTGGAAAGACAGTTAATATTGTTAATCTTGTTTTTAGGTGTGCTGATTCTCTTCCTTACTTTTTTTGCGTTTTTGCACTGCTGGCTCAATGCCTTTGCTGAGATGTTACGCTTTGGTGACAGGATGTTCTATAAGGTAGTATATACTTAGACTTAGCTTTCTTTTCACATTTTTTTGTCTTCCTCATTATTAAGTATTTTGACATTGTTGGCCAATGTCACCAGCCTTTCATACAAGCATTGTGAAATAATTTTCTTGTCTACAAATTTTACCAATATTCTCTGAAATTCAGTTACAGATGTAACTAGCATAACCTTGTGTTTTCTTCTTTCTCTAATGTCTGCTCCCTTATCATAAGCACATGGTTTCTGCTGGATCCTGCGAGGATGTATTGGTGATTCCAGTAGGAAACTGTTGGTTCAGAGCACACCATGAGACTTCCCTGAGTGTTCATTCATTTGAAATGGACCGTCTAGTTCTGTAGGAGTGACCTCAGCAAATTATTCCATTTAAGACAGCTGAGTAGTTCACGAGGGAAATAACTTTTCCCTGTTTTGTTTTGAAAGGTATTAATTTTGCTTCAGATAGTATCCTTACGCTTCTAAAGTTGGAATTAAGCTCTAGAATTGGAGTCAGAATGGCTCATAGCATTCTTTAACTCTACCTAAAGCTCTCTTTGAGTTTTGGTTGTTTTTAGCAACACTCCAAGTCTACCAACTTCTTTCTCAAACATTAAGTGCGGATTGCAGATTTTAGATAGCTGATTTCATTCATCTGATCTTAAAATTGGGAGCAAGAAATATATATAGGGATACTAGGACTTTGAGGTGGCCACCATCTCACTCTTTGGGTAATTTTGCCATTTCTGGTAACCACCAGACAGCTCTCTAGTGTTAGCACTCTATCTGGTCTTCATGACCATAGAATTTTCTCATGACATTCTAGCAAGGTAAAGGGGGTGGGGCTTACTGATTGCTGTTCAGATGAACATAGACTTAAATGATTCTGTGTGTTGTGTATGAACCTAGGAACTAAATCATACATAGTACGAGAATTCAGGTCATATTCAACACTAATAACCAAAATGCCTTTGAAGATTTTTCTGTCATCAGCAGATGAACCAACAGTTTATCACAGTGCACTTTGGTTTTTCTGTTACATGTGTTCTTTGGGAAAGTCGGGGGGGTGGTGTGTGTGTATAGTTTTATACCTTTACTTTTTCCCTCAGGATTGGTGGAACTCCACGTCATACTCTAACTATTATAGAACCTGGAATGTGGTGGTCCATGACTGGCTATATTACTATGCTTACAAGGACTTTCTCTGGGTAAGCAGCAAGATTTAAGTTAATGTTATTTAAGAAATAGAGATTCTTTTTAAGAAAGTATGAGTATTATACAGCTGGAAGAAGTTATATTTAATTGTTCATGAGGAAAGGGTGATAGTATATTTTCAGTTTTCTTTTGAGAAATTTACATGTAGAAACCTGCTTTGAATGGTGCTGCTTAGAAACCGCTGTGTACAGTAGTAGGTCTAATACTGTGTCTTTTGCTCTAAATTTTATCTTACGTAACAAAGTAAGAATGCATGGAGGCTGGAGTTGAAATGATCCACCAATAATAGTTTCTTTTTTTTTTTTTTTTTTGAGACGGAGTCTCACTCTGTCGCCCAGGCTGGAGTGCAGTGGTGTGATCTCGGCTCACTGCAAGCTCCGCCTCCCGGGTTCACGCCATTCTCCTGCCTCAGCCTCCCGAGTAGCTGGGACTACAGGCGCCCGCCACCACGCCCGGCTAATTTTTTGTATTTTTAGTAGAGATGGGGTTTCACCATGTTAGCCAGGATGGTCTCGATCTCCTGACCTCGTGATCCACCCGCCTCAGCCTCCCAAAGTACTGGGATTACACGCATGAGCCACCGCGCCCGGCCTAGATAGTTTCTTATGAATCTCATTGCCAACAAATAATCTCCCTATGGTCTTTTTCATTCGTTTTTCTTGGTTGAAGGTGGAGAAACACTTTTTTTCCCCCCACTCTTGTTGCCCAGGCTGAAGTGCAGTGGCATGTTCTCGGCTCACTGCAACCTCCGCCTCCCAGGTTCAAGTGATTTTCCTGCCTTAGCCTCCCAAGTAGCTGGGATTACAGGCGCCCACTACCAAGCCCAGCTAATTTTGTATTTTTAGTGGAGATGGCATTTCTCTATGTTGTTGGTCAGGCTTGTCTGGAACTCCCAACCTCAGGTGATCCACCCACCTCGGCCTCCCCAAAGTGCTGGGGTTACAAGTGTGAGCCACTGCACCCAGCTGAGAAACACTTTACAGTGAGAAACACCTTTGTGTGGATTTGTATCTCTCCAATCAGTGACACCTGGCTTTCAGATAGTCTCTTTTTTTTTTTGAGACGGAGTCTCACTCTGTCGCCCGGGCTGGAGTGCAGTGGCCGGATCTCAGCTCACTGCAAGCTCCGCCTCCCGGGTTCACGCAATTCTCCTGCCTCAGGCTCCGGAGTAGCTGGGACTACAGGCGCCCGCCACCTCGCCCGGCTAGTTTTTTGTATTTTTAGTAGAGACGAGGTTTCACCGTGTTAGCCAGGATGGTCTCGATCTCCTGACCTCGTGATCCGCCCATCTCGGCCTCCCAAAGTGCTGGGATTACAGGCTTGAGCCACCGCGCCCGGCCTCAGATATTCTTTAGAGCAGAATATACTTAGACTGATGAGATGTAATCTTGAATCTCCTGGTTGATTAACACTGGTATCTGGATTACAGTTTTTATTAAGTGAGGCACCATTTGGCTTAGTGACAGCATCTTATGGTGGAAATAGCATTATATTAATATTTGAGTGCTAATTCTGTCATTCAGGTGTAGTTTCACATATGGATAAGGCAAGTCCCTTCTCCTGAAGTCTTAGTTTTGTTATGTGTAAAAATGGAGAGGACACTTGCCCCATCTACCATATAGTGTTACTCTAAAGACTGAAATTCAATATGTTTCATTTATATAGGAAAACTATGTTTTGTCAGTTATAATAACTTACAAATATAAATTATTGATATTTTTGAAAAGACTCATATTTGAAAAATAAGTATTTGTAAGTATATATGATTTGTAATTATTTTAATAGATTTAGATTAATCCAAGGAGTAGACTTAGAAAGTTAAGTACAAATATAATAGGTGCCTTTGGCATATAATTTTACATCCTATATAATTCATGCTTGCTTTAAATTTTTAAAAATTACTTTGTAATGTTTTCCTTTTTCTTTAGTTTTTCTCCAAGAGATTCAAATCTGCTGCCATGTTGGCTGTCTTTGCTGTATCTGCTGTAGTACACGAGTATGCCTTGGCTGTTTGCTTGAGCTTTTTCTATCCCGTGCTCTTTGTGCTCTTCATGTTCTTTGGAAGTAAGTATCTTGGCATGCTGTGAGTACTGGGTACTATGCTAAAAAAGAAAACCAGATAGAAAGGAAACTATAAAATCAATGTAGGAGAACTAGATAGTAGTAACATTTTAAGGTAGTACTTGTTTATCAGATGGTCAGAATATTGACTTTTAATAATTATACACAGCTCTGTCTCAAGATGTTTACACTTTGAAGTAGAGAAATGGACTAGGTAACCTCATGAAGACCATTGATGACACTGATTTGGTAGGTCATAAAAGTTACCTATATAAACAGCTTTCCCATTCATATACATTGTGATTATGCACCCCCTAGAAAACTGACAAGTTTTTGAGTGAGTAGAGAGGGAAAAGTTGGAATATGAATATTCTAATTCCATGAAATATATATACACATGTTCTGAAAACACTGATTTCCTGTAAGTTACTGATTTTAACACTGAAGCTTTGTTTTTCTTTGTAGAAACAGTGACCAGAATTTAAAAATATATAAACAGTTGTTGTTCACTGTGATTATGAAATGATAACAGCAGATATATCTGAAGCCCCTCATCTTCTGATAAATTATGTTTTGATACCTGTATATTTCTTTCTTTCTTTCTTTCTTTTTTTTTTTGAGACAGAGTTTCACTGTCATGACCCAGGTTGGAGAGCAGTGGTACAATCTCAGCTCATTGCAACCTTTGCCTCTCTGCTTCAAGTGATTCTCCTGCCTCAGCCTCCCGAGTGGCTGGGATTACAGGCGCACACCACCACGCCTGGCTAATTTTTATATTTTTAATAGAGATGGGGTTTCACTGTGTTGGCCAGGCTGGTCTCAAACTTCTGACCTCTGATAACTGTATATTTCTTTGTTGCCTTTCTATCTTTAGTGGCTTTCAACTTCATTGTCAATGATAGTCGGAAAAAGCCAATTTGGAATGTTATGATGTGGACTTCTCTTTTCTTGGGCAATGGAGTCTTACTCTGCTTTTATTCTCAAGAGTGGTATGCACGTCAGCACTGTCCTCTGAAAAATGTGAGTCACCATTCTGGTTGGAGTGCAAAAGAATCTGTTTATTCTCTGATTGTGAGAGTTGGTGGGCAATGTTGAGGAGGATAGTAGTGGAGATTATGATGAATTAGTGTTAAAGAGAGGGAAATGAGGAGTAAAAGCATTCGTTTATTATCTGATCTTACTGTACTTGAAGTTTTTCCTTTTGTTTAATTTTCTTCACATTTAACTCTCCTAGTTTTTGGTTTTCTCCTTTTACTGCCTTTTCTTTAGCCCCTTCTAATTTTTTTCTTTTTCTTTTTCTTTTTTTTTTTGAGACCAAGTCTCACTCTGTCACCCAGGCTGGAGTGTAGTGGCTCTATCTCAGCTCACTGCAGCCTCCGCCTCCCAGATTCAAGTGATTCTCCTGCCTCAGCCTCCCAAGTAGCTGGGATTGCAGGAGCGTGCCACCACGCCTGCTATTTTTTTGTATTTTTAGTAGAGATGGGGTTTCACCGTGTTAGCCAGGATGGTCTCAATCTCCTGACCTCATGATCCGCCCGTCTCAGCCTCCCAAAGTGCTGGGATTACAGGCTTGAGCCACCGCGCCCGGCCTCTTTTTTTTTTTATTAGAACAACTTCCTTCTAAATAAACTCCTGGACAACACTGAGATGCCTTCCATTACTCTTGATTCTATTTTTGTTTTTGGTTTTGGGTAATTATATTCAGGTTTCATTTATTCTTAGGACTTTAGTTTTTAGCTATACATGGGTACAGATTTTTTTTTAGGAGGATGGCTTTTTTTTTTTTTTTTAAGAATTTTATTTTCAAGTAACATAGTATAGGACATAGACTTAGGAATTTTCCAGCAAACACTCTGGTTAATTTAATTGATGTGATCTGGTTAATTAAATCTATTAGCACTAGCTGAAAGTACTGCTTATAGTTATGCATAGAATTTCATAATGGAAACACCCTAAGAAGTAGGATTGTCAGGCTTTTTGTGTATATAGGGCATGTCCTGTATTTAATACTTTTGTCCTGCCTCCTGTATGGGGTTTCTTAGAACACCCCAAATGTCCTGTGTTCTGCCTTTTTCAGTAAATTACAAAAAAATATGGCAGATAGAGCTATTTGTCTCAAGTTCATCTAGGCATCCTGTACTTACATTTGCTAAATTTGGTGGCCCTACTAATAAGTCATTCAATCCCTACAACCTTCCAGGTTTGGAGGGGATGCCTTCTTGATACATTTCCTGGGTATTTCTCATAGGCAACTGTAACTGAAGATGTCCATAATGAAATCAGTTTCCTCTCCAAAGCTTCCCCTCTTTCTGTGTATCCTATGTCTGTTAGGCTGCCTCAACTCCCCCTCTTTATTTCATACTGATCTCCTTTGTTCATCTGAAGTAATTGCTCTCGACTGTCCCTGGTCACCTGGATTCCACATATCAGATTTTATTCTCCTATCAAAATCCAATTTGGATGCCACATCTTCCATGATGATTTTTCTTTTTTTTTTTTATGGAACGCTTCATGAATTTGTGTGTCATCCTTGCGCAGGGGCCATGCTAATCTTCTCTGTATCGTTCCAATTTTAGTATATGTGCTGCCAAAGCGAGCACGATGATTTTTCAAATGCCTGCTTCCCTCTCTTTCCTATTTCTGAACTTTTGTAGTGCTTCATTTGCTCCTCCTTTCGATAGTTCAGTAATTTTAAACCTTGTATTAGTCATTTATATATATATATATTTGTCATCCTTAACCACCATTTAGATTTTGGGGTACTCAAAGTAGGGCTGTGCTAAAATAAAAGATACAGAAAGAAGTAGTGCCTATTTAGAAACTGGTCAAAGTCCACACAATTGTGTATAGTTTACTGGACTTTCAAAGCTTTATGTGAAGCATCTAAATTGAATAAATCTGTGTTATAGATAAAAGTACTGAACATCTTTTGAATTAGTGAGCTGCTTATACCTTGAGGGTTATTGAAATGGTGGAAGGCATTTTAGAGATGTACAGTGTATCATATTAACATCCCCCGTCTACCTCCACACCTCCTCTACTCCGTACACAAATAAATTATTTTTCCATTCTTATTTTTCCACACTGCAGCCCACGTTTTTGGATTACGTCCGGCCACGTTCCTGGACTTGTCGTTACGTGTTTTAGAAGCTTGGACTTTGTTTCCTCCTTGTCACTGAAGATTGAGTATTCTCCCTGAGTTGGAGCCAGCAGTTTCCAGTTGCTCCTGAAGTTATCTGTGTTATTTGGACCACTCCAGGCTTTACAGATGACTCACTACTCCATTCCTAGGTCACTTGAAGCAAAACTGTTGGAAGTTCACTGGAGTCCTGTACACTTAAGCAGAGCAGAACTTTTTTTGTGGAGCTGAGTCAGGGGAGAAGGCAGACTAGTAGCTGAAGTAATGACAGCTTTATCCCTTGGTAATTATATCTGTTTTGTTTCTTGACTCCGTCCAATCAGAGAATAAACATCATTGTTTCTTGGCCACTGAATTAGCCAAAACACTTAGGAAGAAATCACTTAAATACCTCTGACTTAGAATTTTTTCATGCACACTGTTGGAATGTATGCTAATTAAACATGCAATTGGGGAAGAAAAAATGTAGAACGATTTTTGCTATTTCTAGTAGAAAAAAAAGTCTGTTTTCCAAAGATAATGTTATACATCCTATTTTGTAATTTTTTTGAAAAAAGTTCAATTTTCCTCAGTTTTTACCTTGTTTTCTCTATAGGTCATGATTTCTGTGAAGCAAAAAGATGCCTTTACCATGAATTCTTGAGTTTACATCAATAATATTATATATTAAGGGGATCAGAAGTAGGAAGGAAAAAATAAGAGCAGAGGAAAAAGAAAAACATTTCCTCTTATAACTTCCAAAGTAATTTGTAAAAAAGATTTGTAGAGTCAATCATGTGTTTAAATTATTTTATCACAAACTTAACGTGGACGATATTCCTTTTTAACTTTATGGTAATAACTTCTTTGAAGTTATTTAGAAATATCCTTTGGAAAAATTATTGTCTAATAAATATTGACTTATCTTGAATTATTTTGCAGACTAGTGAGTCTGTAACATAAGTGTTAATCACTTCCACTCATATTAAAGTGATTATTAAGGATCCAGAAGCTGGCTTCTGCGTTTGCTCAGTTATTATACTTTTAACGGTAGTAGGTTTTTAGGTGGAATAAATTAATACGTGATTGGTTTCAAGGAAATATACTCTATTATGTAATACTTTCATTTTATAAGATGCCCATTTCTAATACAATGTATGTAGAAATTATTTGTATGAGGTATGATTGTAAAGATTGAGCATTGGAAGGGGTCTCAGAGACCATGTAGTTCAACTTTCCACTCAAAATTTATGAATTATTTAAATGATTGTTGTTACTTGGAACAGCCACTTGAGAGGCTCTCTTGGTATTGTTCGGAATTGTTTTAAAGTCAGTTACAGTCTCACAAGAAGGTAAGTAGAATTTCTTAATAGTCACAACTTAATTTGAACCACAAGTATCCAGCTTAATCACGTATCTTATTCACGATACAACTGATGAGTTTAGGTAATTTTCAAACATTAAATCCAACTTCAGTGGACACAAATACACCTCAAAGCAGGTTATTTTTAAAAGGGTATTCTGCATGTTCCCGCAGTAATGTTCTGCACAACAGTATTGTAATTGTAATGGAATCATAATCTCCTAACTAGTTTGCTTTAATATGGCTTATAATTCTTGACATTTTTCTTAAAATGAATCAGTCTCTTGAATTTATAACTGCATTTTAAATATATTGGGAACAGATTGCTCTAAGACCTGGTTATGAGCAAGCCAATCTTTTGAATCTAGAGAATGGAATTCTTAGGTTTCTATTTCTGTTAAGAAATACTATAAATATGACTCTTATGAGAAGACTTTGTTGCTCTGTAGTGTTTCTGAATACTGTATTTGTTGGATTGATCAAGGCTATTTTTCAAAAAGCTCTCTGCTTCCTGTTTGTTTGTTTGTTTGTTTTTGAGACGAAGTCTTGCTCTGTTGCCCAGGCTGGAGTGCAGTGGCCTCGGCTTACTACAACCTCTGCCTCCCTGGTTCAAGCGATTCTCCTGCCTCAGCCTCCTGAGTAGCTGGGATTACAGGCCCACGCTACCACACCCGGCTAAGTTTTGTATTTTTAGTAGAGATGGGGTTTCACCATGTTGGTCAGGCTGGTCTCAAACTCCTGACTTTGTGATCTGCCCGCCTCAGCCTCCCAAAGTGCTGGGAATACAAGCGTTAGGCACCGTGCCCAGCTTCTGTTTCCAGTTATTAGTGATTTTTCTGCCCAAGATTGCGACAACAAATATGCAGAATTATATAGACTGTTTAGAATGCTGAGACTGTTCTAAGGAACTTTCAAAAACAGTAGCACTTCAAGGAATGGTCACTTTCTGTGAAAGAAACTGGTTTGATAGCCATAATCTTATTGCTAGCTGCTTTTAGCAAAAGTCTTTTCTTGAAACCACCCCCATACTGTTTAAAGAAATAAAAACTAAAATCTCTTGCTAATGTTTCAGGAAGATTTAGTTTAAAGTAATAAGCTTAAAGCTTTTGTTTCTGTAAGATGTAATGATAGTAACTATTATTTTGGGCATATTAACCAACAGAACAACTATGTAGTATGTATTCCACTTTCTCATTAGATCTCTAACTTGATCTTCTAGTACCTTTATGTATGAGGATAAATTTGTTAGATCCTTTTATTCTCTATCTTGGATAATGATGCAAAATGGAGTTTTGTTTTGTTTGTTGGTAGATTCATGTACTAAAACTGTCCAGGTAAAGTTGCTTGCCTCATGTTAGAATTTAATTAGAAAACTGAGGCTGCCTTAATTTTGTTTTTTTTTTTTTTTTTTTTTTTGAGACAGAATCTTGCTCTGTTGCCCAGGCCAGTTTTTTTTTTTTTTTTCTGTCTTGTACAGATGGGGTTTCACCATGTTGCCCAGGCTGTTCTCAAACTCCTGGACTCAAGGGATCTATTTGCCTCAGCCTCTCAAAGTGCTGGAATTACAGTTGTGAACCACAGCTCCTGGCTCCTGGCTCCAGAATCAATATTTTAATGGAAGATAGTTCATACTTTTTGTTTTTGTTTTTTTTTTTTTTTTTTTGAGACGGAATCTGGCTCTGTGGCCCAGGCTGGAGTGCAGTGGCCGGATCTCAGCTCACTGCAAGCTCCGCCTCCCGGGTTCATGCCATTCTCCTGCCTCAGCCTCCCGAGTAGCTGGGACTACAGGCGCCCGCCACCTTGCCTGGCTAGTTTTTTGTATTTTTTAGTAGAGACAGGGTTTCACCGTGTTAGCCAGGATGATCTCAATCTCCTGACCTCGTGATCCACCCGTTTCGGCCTCCCAAAGTGCTGGGATTACAGGCTTCAGCCACTGCACCCGGCCCCTTGTTTTTGTTTTTAAAGAGACAGGGTCTCACTCTGTTGCCCAGCCTGGAGGGTAGTAGCATGATCATAGCTCGCTGCAGTCTCAAACTCCTGGACTCAAATAGTGCTCTGGAGTACCTAGAACTACAAGTGCCTACCACCACACCCAGCTAATTGATTTGTTTTTTTGTAGAGATGGGGTCTCACCATGTTGCCCAGGCTTGTCTCCAACTCCTCACCTCAAGCAAACCTCCCACTGCTGAAAGCTTTGGGATTACAGGCATGAGCCAGCAGGCCAGGCCCATACTTTTGTTAATAAAGTTTCAGTGACTTGCTTACTAATATTATGCAAAATTTCATGTAATTTATGTAGTCCTACATAACCCATGCTACATATGGTATGTATACGTACACTGTATACACACAAAGGTCTGTTCTGGGTGTTGTTTTATGTATCTTATCTCTGGGCTTTATGCCTCTGAAATGGAGGGAACTGGACATAAATGTTCTGAGGAATAAAGTGTTGGTTGGTTTGTTTTTTGAAATGGAGTCTTGCTCTGTCACCAGGGTGGAGTGCAGTGGTGTGATCTCGGCTCACTGCAATCTCTGCCTCCTGGGTTCAAGCAATTCTGCTTCAGCCTCCCGAGTAGCTGGCATTCCAGGTGCCTGCCACCATGCCCGGCTAATTTTTGTGTTTTTAGTAGAGATGGGATTTTACCATGATGGTCAGGCTGGTCTGGAACTCCTGATCTCATGATCCGCCAGCGTCAGCCTCCCAGAGTGCTGGGATTACCGGCATGAGCCATGTGCCTGGCCAAAGTGAATGTTTTGGTGTTTTGGGTGAAGTTTATATAAGGATTTGACCTTTTTTTTTTTTTTTTTAAACATCATTAAAGTTTCTATCAGGTAATATAGTGTTGGGGTCCTTTGTTGAAATAAAGTTACATATAGCGTGTGTAGTGGCTCATGCCTTTAATCCTAATACTTTGAGAGGCCAAGGCAGGACGATTGCTTGAGCCCAGAAGTTTGCGACCAGCCTAGGCAACATGGCAAAACCCTGTCACTACAAAAAATACAAAAATTAGCCGGGCGTGATGGTGCACGCCTGTAGTCCCAGCTACTCAGTTGGCTGTGGTGGGAAGATAGCTTCAAGCCAGGAGATGGAGGCTTCAGTGACTTGTGACCTGTGATCACACCATTTTATTCCTCAAAACATTTATGTCCCAGTTCCCTCCATTTCAGAGCCATGGACAACAGAGTGAGACCCTGTCTTTAAAAAAAAAAACTTACATATAAGCCCGGTTTGAAGAGAGGATAACATGCGACTACCCTAGTTGAAACAGAGTGTATCACTTCTTTCCCACCCTAAATTTAATGCCTAGTTGAAAGTCAGTAGACCATAATAAAGTTGATAAGCTTTATGTTAGTAGGACAACTATGTAATCTATATAGTGTACTAAATCCTTATATGTTTTTGGTAAAATATAAAGACTTTAATAGCTAATTTGGACTTGAGAAAATGGGTTAATTTCACGAGTGCATATCACTGTTGACTATATTAGTCAAGCATATTATTAAAGTTTAAAAAACTCTAAAACTTACTCTGTACTATTTTTCTCCTAAGTGCACTCTTCCTTATTTCTACATGACTACATTCACATTTCTGCTGCCAATAAGCCCTAATGGAGTGATAAACTTTGAGCTAGTAGATACTGCACCATTTGTGGTGGTGTTTGCTTAATGAAATGGTAGCTGTACTTCCTATTTGTTTTTAAATACCTTTGAAGCAGACAGTTCATGCACCCCATCATTTAGAGATGCAGTTTGAATTTCCATGGGCAAAGGTGCCAGTTTTGGATTGGGAAAGGAGCTGAAGCCCCAGTCAAGACTCTGCCATTTGGGGTAGTGGAGCAGATTCCTGTGTCTGTATCTTTCCAGTGTGTGTGTTAATCCATAGTGTTCTGAGCAGCGGAAGGGTCATGTAAATCTGAAGTTGTTATTAAAGGTTTTTCTATAGTTAAAGATGTCTTTTCTGATTCATTCTTGTATGTTATTTTCCTGAATTCCTATTCCCGCCTTCCCCTGCAAGTCCTTGTCTGATCACTGGTACCAATACTTTGTTTAGTATGAGTTGTATTAGCATGAACTTAAACATTTTAAAATTTAAAAATATACAAAAACGGCAAAATACTGCACATGCGAATGTGGTAAATATATTTGGAAGAAACCTAGTTTATTTTTTATTTTTTATATCTTTGAGACAGAGTCTCATTCTGTTGCCCGAGTCTTATTTCAGGCCGGAGTACAGTGGTGTGATCTCAGCTTACTGCAACCTCCGCCTCCTAGGTTCAAGCGATTCTCCTCCCTCAGCCTCCCCAGCAGCTGGGATTACAGGCACGTGTCACCATGTCTGGCTAATTTTTGTATTTTTTAGTAGAGACGGAGTTTCACCATATTGCCCAGGCTGGTCTCGTACTCCTGACCTCAGGTCATTCGCCTGCCTTGGCCTCCCAAAGTGCTGGGATTACAGGCATGAGCCACTGCACTCGGCCAGAAGTCTGTTTTAAAAGCAACTTCGAGTGTATTCAGTATAAACTCTATGGTTCATGTTCATAAATGCTGTTCATCTTGATACCAGGCAACTTTATATGCGGAATATAGCCAAAAGAGAAGGCAAACAACTGACCAGGACTTTCTTGTCCAGGCTAATGAAGGGGACTGTGTTAAAGGTTACAAATCAATTGTGGGGCTCAATTGTGACTTCGTATTTGCCTCAAGAAAAGCAGTGACAGTGATTCTTCTGCTGCCTCACTTTCTTGAGGCCGTTATATGTTGCTTAATTCCTCTTGCTCTTGGCCTTGTAAAACCTGTGAAGGGGCCGGGCACGGTGGCTCATGCCTGTAATCCCAGCACTTTGGGAGGCTGAGGCAGTTGGATCTCTTGAGGTGGGGTGTTCGAGACCAGCCTGGCCAACATGGTGAAACCATGTCTCTATTAAAAATACAAAAATCAGCTGGGCTCGGTGGCACACACCTGTAATCCCAGCTACTTAGGTGGCAGAGGCATGAGAACTGCTTGAATCCAGGAGGCAGAGGTTACAGTTAGCCGAGATCATGCTTCTGCACTCCAGCCTGGGTGACAGAGTGAGACTCCGTCTCAAAAACAAAACAAAACCCTGTGAAAGTATCTAAGAAAGCATTGCTCTACCTCTGATGGGTAGAAAGGGACTTTAGGTTTTTAATGAAAGGTGTCAGGCCTCTGAGCCCATGTCAAGCCATTGCATCCCCTGTGACTTGCACGTATACGCCCAGATGGCCTGAAGTAACTGAAGAATCACAAAAGAAGTGAAAAATACACTGCCCTGCCTTAACTGATGACATTCCACCACAAAAGAAGTGAAAATGGCCGGTCCTTTCCTTAAGTGATGACATTATTTTGTGAAAGTCCTTTTCCTGCCTCATCCTGGCTCAAAAAGCTCCCCCACAGAGCACCTTGTGACTCCCACTCCTGCCCGCCAGAGAACAACGCCCTTTGACTGGAATTTTCCTATACCTACCCAAATCCTATAAAATGGCCCCACC
>NW_012116433.1:257323-263218 GCF_000951035.1 Colobus angolensis palliatus
ACTTTATTGCTCACACAAAGCCTGTTTGGTGGTCTCTTCACACGGACGCGCATGACAAGGCTTGTTCTTTTTGCTTGGGATTGCTTTGGCTATTGGGGCCAAACAAAGGGTGTCTTCTCCAAAATTCAGGTATTGCCAATGTGCTGTTATTCAGGCAGAGCCTATTTTTTGGAGACAGGGTCTTGTTCTGTCACCCAGGCTGGAGTGTGTGGCACGATCTGGGTTCACTGCAACTTCCACCTCCCAGGTTTACATGATTCTCCTGCCTCAGCTTCCTGAGTAGCTGGGATTACAGGCGCCGGCCACCATGCCCAGTAAATGGTATTGTTACAGGAAAGGGGGTTCAGATTCAGACCCCAAGAGAGGGTTCCTGGATCTCGCACAGAAAGAATTCAGGCGAGTCCATAGTGCAAAGCAAGTTCATTAGGAAAATAAAGGAATAAAGAATGACTACTCCATAGAGCAGCCCTGAGGGTTGCTGGTTGCCCATTTTTATGGTTCTTTCTTGATATGCTAAACAACGGGTGGATTATTCATTCCTCCCCTTTTTAGACCATATAGGGTAACTTCCTGACATTCCCATAGTATTTGTAAACTGTCATGGCGCTGGTGGGAGTATAGCAGTAAGGACGACCAGAGGTCACTCTCGTGGCCATCTAGGTTTTGGTGGGTTTTAGCTGGCTTCTTTACTGCGATCTGTTTTATCAGCAAGGTCTTTATGACCTGCTATCTAATCCTGTGATTTAGAATGCCTTAACCGTCTGGGAATACAGCCAAGTAGGTTTCAGCCTTATTTTACCCAGCTCCTATTCAAGATGGAGTTGCTGTGGTTCAAACTCCTCTGACATTATGTATGATCACCATACCACAGCACAGTTCTGTCAACACAAAAGAGAACTGTCCAACCGATTTTCATGTTTGTCCAGGCACTGTACTTGGTGCTAAGGAATATGGTTATTGAATAAGATAGTTTCCTCCCCGTCTGGAAGCAACTAGACGCTGGGCTTCTCCAGGCTGTTCATTATTTGGCACTAAATCTCTGCCTTAATATGAAATGATGCCACGGCCGGGCGCAGTGGCTCATGCCTGTAATCCCAGCACTTTGGGAGGCCGAGGCGGATGGATCACCTGAGGTCGGGAGTTCGAGACCAGCCTGACCAACGTGGAGAAACCTCATCTCTGCTAAAAATACAAAATTAGCCGGGTGTGGTGGCACATGCCTGTAAATCCCAGCTACTAGGGAGGCTAAGGCAGGAGAATCGCTTGAACCTGGGAGGCGGAGGTTGCGGTGAGCCAAGATCGCTCCATTGCACTCCAGCCTGTGCAACAAGAGTGAAACTCCGTCCTAAAAAAAAAAAAGTGAAACGATTCCTCACCGAACCGAGCCTCAGTTCACTGCGAAGGCGCTGATGTTATTCTTTCTTTTTTTTTTGAGACGGAGTCTCGTTCTGTTGCCCAGGCTGGAGTGCAGTGGCGCCAGCTCGGCTCACTGCAACCCCTGCCTCCCGGGTTCAAGCAATTTTCCTGCCTCAGCCTCCTGAGTAGCTGGGATTACAGGCGCGTGCCACGACTCTTGGCTAATTTTTGTATTTTTAGTAGAGACGGGGTTTCACCATGTTGGTCAGTCTGATCTCGAACTCCTGACCTCGTGATCCACCCGCCTCGGCCTACCAAAGTGCTGGGATTACAGGCCTACCAAAGTGCTGGGATTACAGGCGCCACCGCGCCAGGCCGCTGATGGTATTCTTCCCTGAGGGCAGGTTTTTACGCCAGAAGCCCGACAATTATACCTGAGCTGGTTCCACCTAACCTCAATCCTCCTTCCCGGCCCCAAGGCGGTGAAAAATCTGGGCCCAGGAGACCTTCCTTGTGCTCTGAAGGGAGGCGTTTAAGGGTCCAGGAAGTTAAGGTTTCGGAAGACAGGACCGAAATGTAAAGCACCGAACGGCTTACCCAATAAGGGACCCAGAGTTTCTTACTATCCAACATACCCCCTGAGTCTGGCTTTTAGAAAAATATGCAAAGCGTCCCGGTGCAGGGGCTCACACCTATGCACTTTGAGAAGCCGAGGCGGGCGCATCACAAGGTTAGGAGTTTGAGACCAGCCTGGTCAACATGGTGAAACCCCGTCTCTACTAAAAATACAAAAATTAGCCGGGCATGGCGGCGCGCGCCTGTAGTCCCTCGGGAGGCTGAGGCAGGAGACTCGCTTGAACCTGGGAGGCGGAGGTTGCAGTGAGCCGAGATCGCACCACTGCACTCCAGCCTGGGCGACAGAGCGAGACTCCGTCTCAAAACAAAACAAAAACACAAAATTAGCCGCGCATGGTGGCGTCTGCCTGTAGTCCCAGTTACTTGGGAGGCTGAGGCAGGAGAATTGCTTGAACCCAGGAGGTGGAGGTTGCAGTGAGTGGCGCCATTGAACTCCAGCCTGGGCGACAAGAGCGAAACTCCGTCTTAGGAAAAAGGAAGGAAGGCAGGAAAGAAGGAAGGAAAAAGAACGAGAAAAATATGCAAAGCAACATAAAAGAGACCTAGAAGGATGGAAACAACTCTTAGAAGACCCTTGCTTAACCCGCGTGCATCACGGGCTACAGGTGTCGACCCCTCGGGCTAACCCCCGCCGGCGCCTGCGCACTGGCCTGGCCCTCAGCAGGAAGCCCCGGGGTGAGACAGTTTAGGATTCCGTGACAACGGCCGGATTAAACGTTTTTCTTCTCCTTTGCTACTGAACCTATGCTGTCATTTAGAAGACAAGAAACTCCGAGAGGCTGTAGGGATTGTTTTAGCTGTCTGCCTCCTCCACCGGCACCGCTGAAGGCAGCCCCTATTGAGGGCGCTAAACCTCGGGGTCCTGGGTTTCTATGACTACAAACAGGCGTTCCAGCAAAGGAGGTAGTGACCGGATGCTGGTACGCAATGTGTGGGTAGGATAGCGGGTGTCCCTTTCCAGTCATTTTTAACCAAGAAACAGTGCGAGGCCTGCCCAACTCCCGAGTTTGTGGAACTGGCGCGCGAGAACGCTGCCTGTGGGGAAGGTCGGGGTCCCCAGCCGAGCCGTCTGCAGCGAGTGTCGCCCACCAGCGGTGCCGGCTGTCTGCGGGGTCCGCCGAGCGGGTCTTTCCTGCCTTGCTCCCTGACCCTGACCTGACGGTTCACTGAGGCCTCTTAGTCGCGACAGATAACCCCAGAACATAGAGGTCGCCCTGAAGAAGAAAAACCATGCTAGATGAATTCTAAACTGCGATCTGAACCTGAGTACTCAATGGGTGTCTTTTTTTCTTTTTTCCTCTCCCTGCAGGATTATGTGGCAGCCTGCAAGTCCCAGTGCGGCGCTGATTTGTGTCTAAATTAGCTTTCCGGAGTACTATTTCAAATTACTAAAGAGATAGGAGGCATTGTTTATTATGTCTCTCCCGAAAACGCCCTCCACCCCGCTAAACTTTGCATCAACGTCTGAGAGCAAAAAGTTAGTGTCTGTAGCCAAGGAAGGGACGAGAGGTAAACTTCGATGATTCTGAAGTCATAAACAGCCATGGCCGTAAGACTGAAATCACCTTCCATTCAACAGTTTTTTAAATCTGATACTCAGAATACCTTGACTGGCTACATTTTTCTAACACGCTTGCTTAAATAAAGCAAGAAGTCATTCGTTTTACAGTATTTTGAGTCAGAGTCCTGTTTCACTACTCCATCTAAATACTGTTTATAACTTTTTTCAAATGTTGATTTATATATGGTTTTAAATTCGCCCTATTTTAAATATCAATAGGTTCCTGGTCTTTGGCTTTAAGGAACTTTGAAAAAGTAATAGTGAGGTTAGGCGCGGTAGCTCATGCCTGTCATCCCAGCACTTTGGGAGGCCGAGGTGGGCGGATCACTTGAGGTCAGGAGTTTGAGACCAGCCTGGACAATATGATGAAACCCCGTCATTACTAGAAATACCATAATTAGCCCAGCATGGTGGCTCTCACCTGTAGTCCCAGCTTACTCCGGAGGCTGAGGCAGGAGAATCGCTTGAACCCAGGAGGTGAGGTTGCAGTGAGTCATGATCGTGCCCTTGCATTCCAGTCCGGGAGACAGAGCAAGACTCCATCTCAAAATAAATAAATAGGCCGGGCGCGGTGGCTCACACCTGTAATCCCATTTGGGAGGCCGAGGCTGGCGGATTACGAGGTCAAGAGTTTGAGACCATCCTGGCCAACATGGTGAAACTCTTGTTTAGTAAAAATATAAAAATTAGCTGGGCTTGGTGGTGCGCGCCTGTAGAGCTACTCGGGAGGCTGAGGCAGGAGAGAATCACTTGAACCCGGGAGGCGGAGGTTGCAGTGCGCCGAGATTGCACCACTGCACTCCAGCCTGGAGACAGAAGGAGACTCCGTCTCAAATTACGAGATCAGGAGTTCGAGACCAGCCTGAACAACATGGTGAAACCCTGTCTCTACTAAAAATACAAAAATTAGCCAGGTGTGGTGGTACGTGCCTGTAATCCCAGCTACTTGGGAGGCTGATGCAGGAGAATTGTTTGAACCCGGGAGGCAGAGGTTGCAGTGAGCCAAGATCTTGCCACTGCACTCCAGCCTGGACAACAGAGTCACTCAGTCTCAAATAAATAAATAAATAAAACAATAAAAAGCAATAGCAGAGATAAGAGAAACGCAATTTAATACAACGTGCCAATTTGTATTAGCTTTTAGTAATTTTTGTAAATTAGAGTAATTCCTTAAGATTTTCATTGATATGCGGATCTGTACTAGAGTCAGCTAGTGTTATCCTTACCCCCTGTTCTGTTAAAGCTTTTCCCATCTCACCTGCCCCTTGTACTAAAGCCCCAAGCCCCACCCAGCTTTTTTTTTTTTTTCTGTTTCTTTTGATCTCAAGCTCTTGGGAGATTTGGTAATGTAAACCCTAACAACTTTTGACAGTAATCAAAGCATGATACCTCCTTATAGAAATAAATGTAAACCATACCATGTTAGGGGCATAGATTAAGAATAATAAAAAACTCTACCTGACTTCATAGGAGGGCTTTTCCTATATATAAGCCCAACTACCTGCCTGTGTTACTCCCCTGCCCTAGTCAAGCAGGGTAGAACATTCTTTTTATAGTTCCCATTCCACAGATTTGTCAGCTCAGATTGTTCCACTCTCATTTGCAACAATCCCAGTTCCATTTTTACTTTGAAGCCCAACCCAGACCCTTTCCACTCTATAAATGCCTGGATTTAATGCAATTATTCTCACCTTTGAATTCATGTAAGAAAAAAATTACTAAATAATTTAACAGCTTGCGGGGAGAGATTTGTGATTTTAATATGAAAGGGAAGATAGACATTCATTCCTATCTTCTTAAGGCTCTTAAGTTATCTGAGAGTTATCAGATAACAGAGCTCAGTTATCTGAGCAAGTGAAATGAGTTTAGTTTTCAACTTTGAATTGAGAATCATGCAGGTTCATCTTAGTACCTGAGTTTTTGAAACTGTGTTTGATGTAATGTGAGTAGGGTAGGCAAGATGAGTGTTATTTTCCTTGACTAGATGATGTTCACTGTTTTAAATATTATTTGTTACTATCCTTATCAAATAGAAGCAATGTTTCTCCCTGTTAGAAACAAATAGATGGGATTGATGAGGCAGTCTGAGAAGCTCCATCTAGCTTAAAAAATATATATATAGTAAGAACTTTTCTTTTCCACTACTTACTTAGGACTTCCTGAGCTAAAGGAGAAAAAAAACATGGTGGATCGTTCAAAACCCCTTCCTACTTCCCTTCTGAATGAGTTCATTCCTAAAGAAGTTCTTCTTTCTCTGACCTATGCGGCCAATGCTGGTCCTTGTCCTGAAAACTTACTGCCTCCTAAGAAAATGAAAACCCCGAAGGTTTGTATGTACATAT
>NW_012116433.1:264163-266759 GCF_000951035.1 Colobus angolensis palliatus
TCCAGTCTTTTGTATAAATTGTTTCCAAGGCTTGAGTATTTCCATTGACCTGTTTTTATGTGGATTTACTAAAATGATCATTACTACCCTTAATGTTTTTCACTCACTATAGAATTATTCTAGTTTTAGTCTTTATGTTATTTAATAAGAATTCTGCTCTTTCTTTTTTCCTTAGAGTACCCAAGTGCCCTTAATGTAAATACAATACTTACTCAAAACTATTAATAAATTTTATTTGATTAGATTGCCCTCTGCTGGATATTCATGTGTGTTTGCTTTTTCCCAGGGCACTCTTCCACGCCTTGTAGACCATGTCTGGCATCACCCTGTTCGAAGGAATAAATTCAAATACCTGATTGACCATCCCGTCTCCCTCACAGGAGCTGGAAGGTAAAGAAGGAAGATAGTAGGGTAGATGCTGATAAATAGAGTTGGTTTTCTCATTTGGTATGATTACCTTGGGAGGGGCAGCATTAGAAAAATCACTGAATCATAGATGATAAAATTTACAGTGTCTTTGAATCAGAATACAATCCAGAAGGGCCAAAGACCATCTTTTTGTGTATGATTATTATCAGTAGGATGGAAATAGGTGCTGGCTTTACATACTTTTGGTTTAAATTTGTTTTTTGCATGCCTTTGTATACTTGTCCCTATACTTTCCTATTCCCTGTTGTACCCTAGTAAAAGGGACAAGATCCAACAGGCAGAATGCCTTTAGTGCCCCTTTTATCTGTGTGTATGTCTTCCTTGTGGACATCTTTAGAAGAAAGAACTAGGTACAGCTTCATGATGTGGAAAACCTTGAAAAACAAAAGCTTAATTTCTGTATCTCTCCAAAGGGAGCCCTTCATCTTTACACTGTTTCAGATCAAGTCAGCAAATACTATTTGTTTTTGTCTCATTCCTACAGATATTCTAAATGTCAACATTTTCCTCATGAAGATTGAGACCTGCTGGTTTTCTATGTATTGTCCACTTACCAATTTATTCCATGCATGTCCCCTCACTTAAATGTCACTTCTTCTGAAAGAAATGTTTACACTTTACATACTTGAGTAGGTTATGTAGTCTTTCTGAAGCCCCATTTTCTCATATGTAAAAAGGGAATAATAGACTTGCCCAGTTTTGTGTGTCTCCCAGGGATATTGAAAAGCACAAATAAGATAATGGATGCAAGAGCACATGTAAAACTGTAATGTACTATTTAAGTATAGGTGCTATTACTCAGCTATGCTTCAGTGCAAGAAAAACTGGTAGAAACTTGTCCTATTGACTTTTATGTCCTGAGGCTTTATATTTTATTCTATGCCTGCAGATCATGGTTATAATTATTAGTAGCAATAATTAGTATTATGAGTTGTTTGAAGTACTTTGAAAATTAATTAGCTATATCTCAATGTGGCAATAAGCTGACATTATAGTTTTAATGTCGGCCAGGTGCAGTGGCTCATTCCTGTAATCCCAGCACTTTGGGAGGCCGAGGTGGGCAGATCACTTGAGGTCAGGAGTTCAAGCCTAGCCTGGGCAACATGGTGAAACCCTGTCACTACAAAAAATACAAAAATTAGAGAGGCATGGTGGTGCACACTTGTAATCCCAGCTACTTGGGAGGCTGATGCAGGATAATTGCTTGAACCCGGCAGGTGGAGATTGCAGTGAGCCGAAATTATGCCATTGCACTCCAGCCTGGGTGATCCAGTGAGACTCCCTCTCAAAACAAAACAAAACAAAAAAATAAAGTTTTAATGTCAAATGACTCTGAGTTGGAGTTTTTTAAGTGTGAAGTCAGGTTGACAGGATAATGCCCCCTCAACCCCACTAAAACATTTTCACTCTAATCTCAGAACCTGTGAATATATACCTAACCTGGCAAAAGGGACTTTGCAGATATGATGAAAGTTAAGGACATTGAGATGGATAGATTATCCTAGATTGTCAGGGGGGCCCAACCTGACACCTGAATCTTTAAAAGTGGAAAGGAAGGTGGTCAAGTGGGTCAGAGAGATGAGAAAGGAAGAGGACAGATTTGAAGTGTGAGAGGAGTTCAGCCTGCCATTGCTGGCTTTGAAGATGGAGGAAGGGGAAAAGCAGCCAATAAATGAATTTGGCTATAGAAGCTAGGAATTCTAATGACAGCTCAGCCACCAACTCTCAAGGAAACAGGGATCGCAGTCTTACAACTTTAAGGAATTGAATTCTCTTAACAATCCAAATGAGCGTGGAAATGGATCTTCCTCTAGAGCATCCAGAAAGAAACACAGCCCTGCCAACGCCTCGATTTTAGCCCTTGGAGACCCTGTTGGACTTCTAACCTATGGAGCAGTAAGATAATAAATTTGTGCTGTCTAAGATGCTAAATTTGTGGTAATTTGTTATGGCACCAATAGAAAACTAATGCACTAATGGACAACTAATCATGTTCATAATGAGATAACTTGTCCAGCAACCTCAATCACCCAGAACCCAGCAGTAAAATATAAACAACAAAGCAAGCAAATATTCTCTGAGTAATATTTTTCGACAACTCTTTCAGCAGAGTTCAGTGCAGAAAATAAATCAGTCTAGATATTTTAAGCAGGAAAGAATCAAATGC
>NW_012116433.1:273074-281425 GCF_000951035.1 Colobus angolensis palliatus
AGTGTCATGGTGCAATCTTGGCTCACTGCAACCTCTGCCTCCCAGGTTCAAGCAATTCTCCTGCCTTAGCCTCCTGAGTAGCTGGGATTGCAGGTGCTAGCCACCACACCTGGCTAGTTTTTTTATTTTATTTTTAGTAGCAATGGGGTTTCACCATTGTTGGGCTAGGCTGGTTTCAAATGCTTGATTTCAGGTGATCTGCCCACCTTGGCCCCCTACAATACTAGGATTGTAGGCGTGAGCCACCATGCCTGGCCCCAACATATTCTTTAGATAATTATATGTGTGTGTATATATGCATAAAATATTGTGTGTATAATATATGTATAATTATATAAAATATGTAATGTATAACATAATGTATGATGTATACATATGCATTATGTAGGTATATACATATATACTGTGCACATATATATGTACATACATATATGTACATATATGTATATAATATATAATATACATACACACAGATACATATATGTACATGAAGAATTCATCATTTTTAGCTAACAAAACAATTGTAATGGCCAACTGTTCCAGTATTTATTGATGTGATAGGAACTGCTGTTGCATCATCCTGAGAGCAGCTCGTTCAGATCTTTGTGACTATCTAAAGCCTGTTAGAGGGTATAACAGAGAAAGAATCCGGAGGATTGGAAAATAAAGCTCTAACATTTCTCCCTTGGACATGTCCAATAGAACCAGAATATCACAGTGCAGAACATCAATAGCTTGATGTCTTTTGCTACCAATATATATGTTTAAAAATCGTCATGGTCAAGGTTGTATATTTCAGGATCTTCCTGGGACACCAGAACTGGCCTGTTTCCACCAACGTCACATGCCACATCAGCTGCCAAATGACACTGCCCTCAAAGCACACCACCATTTCACAATATTGCAACCATTATAGTCATTCTAAAATAATTCAAAATTTCATTTCATTTATAAAACCTTTCTGGCTTCTCTTAGACTAAAGCCCAATATGTTAAGCATGATTTGCAAGGCTTTCTGTGTTTAGTTCTCTAATTTCAATAATTTTATTCTTCATACTTCAACCGTATATTCAGTCATCCCTCATACTGAGGGATATGTGGGGGATTGGTTCCCAGACACCGGCAGATACCAGAATCTTTGTATATTCAATTTCTGCAGTCAGCCATATATGAGTCAGAAACTCATGTATGTATGTGGAAAGTTGGCCCTCTATGTGAGGGTTTCGTATCCAGTGAATACTGTATTTTCAGTCAGTGTTTGGTTGAAAAAATTTGTGTATAAGCAGACCCAGGCAGTTCAAGGCTGTGTTGTTCAAGGGCCAACTATACTAAATTTTCAGTTCGCCGAAGTCACCATGTGCTGTTGTGTCTCAGGACCTATGCATATGCTGTTCTCTACACTTTTTGGTTGCTTACCTAAATCCAAATCAGTTTTTTGTTCTTACTAATTGTTACTGCGTCCTGAGGTTTTCCCTGACTTGATCTAAACTGTATTGAGGTGTTGTTGTTATTAGTTGTTCCAATAACATTCTATTCTTTGTTACAATAGTCTTCATATTATACTTTTCTTTGGTTTTCGAATCTTCCCCGCTGTATTGAAGGCTCCCCCGTGGCAGGGACTGTGTCTATTTTAAGAAATAGTTCTATATTCCTTTCATCTAGCCTATTTTCTGTCACTTATAATATGGTTAATAAATATTTGCTGAGCAAATTAATGACTTTTAGGCACGTTCATGAACAATCCTAGAACCCAGGGCACCCAAATTTAATAATGTAGTTTTTTATTTTTATTTTTTGAGATGGAGTCTCACTCTGTCGCCCAGGCTGGAGTACAGTGGCACGATCTCAGCTCACTGCAATCTTCGCTTCCCAGGTTCAAGCGATTCTCCTGCCTCAGCCTCCCAAGTAGCTGGGACTACAGGCATGTACCACCCTGCCTGGCTAATTTTTGTATTTCTAGTAGAGAAGGGGTTTCGCCATCATGATCAGGGTGGTCTCGAACTCCTGACCTCAAGTGATCTGCCCGCCTCGGCCTCCCAAAGTGCTGGTATTATAGGCATGAGCCACTGCACCTGGCCTTGAAATTGTAATATTTCTGTATTGTCATTCTTCACCACTAGAATCAGTTCCATGAGGGTAGGAACTTTTTATTTGCTTTTTTCACTATTAATGTTCTTAGCTCCCAGAATAGTGCCTGGTATGTAGTAGATGCTGAATTATTCTTTACTATGTAAACCAGTAAATACATTTGGAGTTTATAGAAAGATATAGCGGACAATCATTTCAGGGTACCATTGTGGTGATGTTTATGCCTATTGTTTTCTGTCTTGGAAATCTTAAAAGAGTCAATGACTCAGAATTCAGTCTCCTGGGAGAGTATATTTGGCCTAGCTTAGACCACTTGCCCACATGTTGGTTACCAGAGGATTTTTTTCTCCACTTTTCTTTATTTTGTTTTATTAAACTTCCTATTTTGAAATAATTTAAAGTCTCACAGAAAAGTTACAAATGTGATCAGCCCTGGAAAACATTCCAGGGAAGTGTGCTAGAAGATAACTGCTAAGAGAGTGTTTAACTTGGCAGTGGTAATCATCATCAGCTTTCTAGAAAATTGTTTCAGAAGAGAGGTATGGGTGGAAATCAGATTGCACGACAATTTCAGAAAGTCTGATGTTTAACACAAGTGAGTGATGATCGATCGATTGATCCATTGACAGATCATAATGACATGACAGTGGCCAGGCATAGTGGCTCATGCCTGTAATCCCAGCACTTTGGGAGGCTGAGGCGGGTGGCTTACCTGAGGCCAGGAGTTCGAGACCAGCGTGGCCAACATGGCAAAACCCCATCTCTACTAAAAAATGCAAAAAATTAGCCAGGCATGGTGGTACGTGCTTGTAATCCCAGCTACTTAGGAGGCTGAGGCAGGAGAATTGCTTGAATCCGGGAGGCAGAGGTTGTAGCAAACTGAGATTTTGCGCCATTGCACTCCAGCCTGGGCGACAGAGTGAGACTCTGTGTCAAAATAATAATAATAATAATAGTAATAGTAATAATGATAATAATAATCACAACATGACAGCAATGCATGTTCAAGGAGAGATTTTTATAAGGGGAAAAAGTTTATTATAGATCACAGGGGATATTCCAGTAGAGTTGGAGATACACAGAAGTTAGGACTGATGGAATGCGACTCCTGAGGATATGGGCAAAGATGGAATCAAGCACCTAAGTGGAGGGAATAACCACAGGAAAGAGAATATATTTTAACCTGATACTGAAGGAAAGAGTTTGTGATATGAATGAGAAGTTTCAGGTGGAGAAGAGAAAGAATGTGGGGAAACTCATGTTTAATGCCTCAGGCTTAGTAAAGTGTTACTTAAGGAGATCAGTTTTGCTGACACAGAGGACCATCTTACCCATTAGAAGGATCTGTGTGGACCTCACCTGCTGTTATGTGGTATCCAGATAGAAAACTTGTTTTGTGAATATATTTTTCTTACTTTGTAGGGATATTTCTTTTCTGTATGATGTTAAATATACCAAAGGACAGACTAGGGAGAAGGCAGTTTGTCCCCCACATTTGGCCCGTTCATTACAGTCACATGATGGTGTCATTGTGCCGCATAAGGTAAGTAAAGTATTTGACAAATAATCTTTTCTCCCTCTGTCTACTTTTAAAAATCATTTCTCCAAAATATAAGACAATGTCATACTATAACAACCTGCATTGCTCACCAATCTTCATAGCATTTTGAAATTACTTCTTGAAACAGGAAAAGGGTATTTAGCAGGAAAAGATCAAAATATCTTATTCTAAGCCATTTTGCAAACCACAGTTAATCTGTTTTAATCTAAAAAACACAGCGTGGGAGATTAGATTGTTTTTTTCCCCTAGAAATCCACATATAAAGTTGTAGGATTCTTATCTTTGGTATCTTGCTAAGTTGAATTTTAAATTCCCTGCTGAATTTAAAAGAAAAGAATCAATAAACTTCTGAATATATGGGACACATGTAACTAATACTAGTACCAAGGTTATTCTTTAATTTATGGTTATTTTAGAGATGTGTGCTCTGGTTAGTTTTTGTGATTTGCTGTGACCCACATTACTAATATTGTTATTTCTCCAGTCAAAATTTCTCAACTTAAAACATAGTATCTCTTTGGGTTAGGAATTAGGATTTGTGCAAGTGAATTTTTTCTCTATTAATGTATTCATTCTTTTTTTGTTTGTTTTTCTTTTCTTTTAAGCCAAAGACACTAACAGATACTTTGATTCCTGAAGAATTTCATATTGTGTCAAGTACGGGAGTTTCAGGTTTGGAGTGTTATGATGAGTGAGTACTATGATATGTAAAGAATACCTGCCCTGGCTCAGTGGCCCATGCCTGTAATCCCAGCACTTTGCAAGGCCGAGGCGGGTGGATCATCTGAGGTCAGGAGTTCAAGACCAGCCTGGTCAACATGGTGAAGCCCCGTCTCTACTAAAAATATAAAAATATTAGCTGGACATGGTGAAGGGTGCCTGTAATCCCAGCTACTGGGAAGGCTGAGGCAGGAGAATCATTTGAACCTGGGAGGCAGAGGTTGCGGTGAGCCAAGATTGTGCGATTATACTCCAGCCTGGGCAACAGGAGTGAAACTCCATCTCAACAAAAACAAGAAAGAATACCTGACAAGTTGAACTGTTTCCTCCTTCTCATATATAGAAGAACCTGAGAATAGTACACTCATATTCCTGAGCAATATATAAACTGAAATGAGGAAACATTTGAGCCAGCCATCCTAATACAATTAAGAAAGATACAAATTGGCTGGGGCCAGTGGCTTACACCTGTAATCCCAGCACTTTGGGAGGCCGAGGCAGGCAGATCAGGAGGTCAGGAGATGAAGACTATCCTGGCTAACACGGTGAAACTGTGTCTCTACTAAAAATACAAAAAATACAAAAAAATAGCCGGGCATGGTGGCGGGCGCCTGTAGTCCCAGCTACTCTGGAGGCGGAGGCCGGAGAATGGCGTGAACACTGCAGGGGGAGCTTGCCGTGAGCCGAGATCGAGCCACTGCACTCCAGCCTGGGCGACAGTGCCAGACTCTGTCTCAAAAAATAAATAAATAAATAATTTTAAAAAAGAAAGATACAAATTTAAAAAAACAAACAAACAAACTAAAAGTACTTAAAAGAATTTGGGATGTTAGTGATTAAATTATTCATATTTTTTTCCTGCCATTTAATTTTGAATTTTTTAAAAAATGGGACTTTGTTTTGAATGTGTGACTGTGCCCTTTAGGAATGATTTTGAGCAATGATCATGGAGACAAAGGAAAGTAGCCCTCTGAGCCAGCATCTCATAATCCATGCTCCAGGGCTTGGCTCCACATTGCAGACTCATCATCTTGTCGTCTTTGATTCCTGTTTATGGGATTGAAAATAGGATCTTGCTTTTATTTTCTGAAACAACACTTGAATGTTTTATAGTTTAGAAAACAAGAACTTTGGACTAAGGTTTTATGATAAAATATCCAGCAGCTGTCACTCTTTTGATATTGTCTTTCCAATATGTATGTTATAATACATTGCATTTCATTGTGATGGTATGCTTCAGAACGATATTTTGCCCAAGAGAACCAAATGAAATTCATTTTTTGGGTAACCTTTTATTTTAATGTAATTTCAGGCATAAAAAGTTGCAAAAATGGGAAAAGGAATACCTACCTCCTCTACCTTGAGTCACTGGTTGTTTACACTTTGTCTCATTTGCTCTTAAACATACACAATCATGCATACACATGCACATATTTTCAAACTACCACCAAATACTTCAAGTATTTTGAATATTTTCAAAATACTTCTACCACCAAATACTTTAGTGTGTATTTCCTAACAACCCATTGGTTATAGATCTTTTGATGACTTTTTTTTTTTTTTTTTGAGACAGAGTTTTGCTCTTGTTGCCCAAGCTGGAGTGCAATGGCACGATCTTGGCTCACCGCAACCTCCACCTTCCAGGTTCAAGCAATTCTCCTGCCTCATCCTCCTGAATAGCTGGGATTATAGGCACGCACCACCATGCCTGGCTAATTTTTGTATTTTTAGTAGAGAGGGGGTTTCACCATGTTGGCCAGGCTGATCTTGAACTCCTGACCTCAAGTGATCTGCCTGCCTCGGCCTCCCAAAGTGCTGGGATTACAGGCACCAACCACCACGCCTGACTAATTTTTGTATTTTTAGTAGAGAGGGGGGTTCACCATGTTGACCAGGCTGATTTCAAACTCCTGACCTCAAGTGATCTGCCTGCCTCAGCCTCCCAAAGTGTTAGGATTACAAGTGTGAGCCACCGTGCCCAGCCCATTATTTTGATGCTCAAATTTTTCCAGATTTGGCCCATGGCCAAACGCCGCTCCTTTGAGGTGTCTCTTGTGTTCTTTGCACATGTCCCCATGATTATTTGAACACTTATTTTCTGGCTCGATAAGATTTCCAGGTTCGTCTTGTAGTTTCCAACTCCAGCCCTGGAATGGGTGGTGAGTCACTTCTCCAAGGAGTACTGATTCCTTTTAGTGGAGAATGGTACTTAGAAACCAAGATTCTGGGGGTTAATTGTGCTAATTGATAAACAGGCTAGAAAATTTTCTTAAAATAACATTTACCTATCTTATTTATTATAGCAAATACACTACTCTCCTCACAGATAGTGAAAACAGGCTATTGCTCTTCCCATCCATGTAAGTACATTTATTTTCTCAAATCTTTCTCAGAAAGAATACCTATATACATACATATTTCTTGGTACTTTATTAAACAAAATTATTAAAATTATAGCAGCAACCCAAGACAATAATTGCCTACAATTTCATCATCTAATCAGTGTTTTCGTTTTTACAATTGTATATTCAATGTTTATGAATTTCATTTGTCTAATTGCATATTCAATTTTACATATTTACATATACAGCATAATATTTAAATACTATAAAGTACTGTTATATTCTATGTTTAACCATTAGTATTTCTCTATTTTGCTATAGTCTTTTTTTTTCCTTTTCTTTGTCCCTTTCTTCTCTCACATTGTGAGGTAACCAAAGTTAAAAATTTGATGTTTATCTCCCCACATTTTTTCTTTTGCTATGTTCTTATACTCCTATGTGATAGGTATATAGAATTTTTTTGGGGGAAGCATTATTTTCTTTTATGAAAAGGAGAATCATACTATTTGCATTTTTCTTGCTTTTTTCTACTGTATTATTGGTCTCCCAATAGATTAGGTCTAATGCTTAAAATGCTATTAATATCCCAGAGAGCGTATATATTCTCTTTACACATATTATATTCTTTTTGCCATTTGAGAATTACTTGTTGCAGTGTTAATTGCATAAGTCTGCCACTTCAATTTTTTAGGAAACCTAATAAAAGAGTAGAAGTGGCCCAGCTGAATCATGTCATGGATACTATGCTAGAGAGGGCTGGTGTGGAAAATCAGGAATATACAGGACCAACTAAGGTAATTGCAAAGCTGAATGCAACCTGGTGGCTAAGAGCATGCACTCAGGAGGCAGATTGCCTGGGTTAGAATTCTGACCCTGCTGTATATTTGCCGGTAGCCTTGGACAAGTCATTTAATGTATTTGTACTTCAGTTTCCTTATCTGAACATTGGAGATAATAATATCACCTACCTCATAGGGTTTTTGTGGAGATGAAATGACATAATAAATGTAAAGTGCTTAGAACAGTTCCTGGCATGTGGTAGACACTGTATAATTAATTGTTAGTATTATTATTTCACCAAATATAAGTTATCATTGATTGTAAGACCCTTATTATTTTATGTAACACTAAAAAACACTGCCAGGTATATTTTTAGTAGAGATGGGGTTTCACCATGTTGGCCAGGCTGTTCTCAAACTCCTGACCTCAAGTGATCTGTGCACCTCACCCTCCCAAAGTGCTGGGATTACAGGCGTGAACCACCGCACCGGCCCACCACTTGTAATTTTTATTTTCTACTTAAGAAAGAACTCTTTTAGTCTTACATAGATAGAGACTTTTTTCTTTATCAGGGCTATTTCTTTTTTGTTTTATATATTTCATTTGTATAGAATTGGAAACTTACAGAAAAAGTTCAGTACAAGACAATGCTATGTAACCTTTACCCAGTTTCTCCATCTAGTTATTTACATTGTGCCCTATTTGCTTTCTCATTCTCTCTCCTTCTCTGTCTACATATGCATCGTTTTGTTCTGAACCGTTTAGAGTGAGTTGGAGATATCAAGCCTTTTTAACATCCAGATATTCAGGATATATTTCCTACAAACAAGGACATTCTCATTTTTTTTTTTTGAGACGGAG
>NW_012116433.1:282259-299004 GCF_000951035.1 Colobus angolensis palliatus
GATCCTCCCACCTCAGTTTCCCGAGTAGCTGGGAGTACAGGCATGTGCCACCATGGCTGGCTAATTTTTATATTTTTTGTACAGACAGGGTCTCACCATATTGCCCAGGCTGGTCTCAAGCTCCTTGGCTCAAGCAATCTGCCCACCTTGGCCTCCCGAAGTGTTGGGATTACAGGTGTGAGCCACTGCGCCTAGGCAGACCAACTTTTAAAAATCAAATATCACTTTTGTATGTATATATATAAATGAAAATGTAAGTGAAATAAATTAATCAATGTGTTTCTAAAACTTATTTACATTTAGGGTGTTAACTTCCTAAAACGTTTTTTACTAAGACTGTAGTAAGTACTGATTATGTTACTTACCTTCTAACAGATGCACAAACTACTACATATATTGAAGAAGGAACAGACCATTTACAACACGATATTTCATGAACTTATCCGACAAGTCAGTGTGGACTGTGCAGACAGAGGAGAACTTCTGTCTAAAGTCAGGTTAGCGCTATTATTGGAATGGTCTAGTTTCCTTTTGATTTTTATCTTAGATTTGTCTTTATATCTACTTTTGAGAATGCCACAAAAGTGCACTTCTCTATTCTACTGATCATAAGTAATCTAATTGCATTTTTTTCTTTTTCTTTTTTTGTTAATATATGGAAAGGGCCTATAGCTTTCATTTTATTTTAGCCATATTATCTTGGGTGAGATACGGTGAAACCTGATGCAGATCAAGAAAAATAACCCAGAAAGAGTTTTGTAGTTTTGTTATACTCACAACTCCCTAGGGAGAAGCAGCATGCCATACAGGGCCATTCAGGGGAGACACCAAGTCAGTCATGAGGTAAAGAGAGGGAGGGAACCTGTAGGGAGGCACCTCTATTGTGGTTTCCTTGGGAAGGAATAGGTGAAGCAGGTTAAGTAGGCTTAGGATTGGATTGTTTGGATAATGTCACTGGGCACTCCATCACAGGGGTTGTCCCTGGTGGTTTGGTACCTGGCCTTGGGGCAATAAGAGAATTTTTGAAGGATATTTTTGCTGGATATAGACAATTTTTAAATTTAGTACTTTAAATATGTTGTTGCCCTACTCTCTTCTTATTTGCATTGTTTCCAATGAGAAATCTGCTGCCATCCTTGTCTTTATTCCTCCAAATGTAATGTGTCTTTTTCCTGGAGCTGAGTTTAGGATTTTTTTCTTTCTTTTTTTTTTTCCTTCTCTTTTTTTGAGACAGAGTCTCGCTCTGCCACCCAGGCTGGAGTGCAATGGCTCAATCTCGGCTCACTGCAACCTCTGCCTCCAGGGTTCAAGCGATTTTCCTGCCTCAGCCTCCTGAGTAGCTGGGACTACAGGCGCCTGCCACCATGCCTGGCTAATTTTGTATTTTAGTAGAGACGGGGTTTCACCATGTTGGTCAGGCTGGTCTCAAACTCCTGACCTCGTGATCCGCCCGCCTTGGCCTCCCAAAGTGCTGGGATTACAGGCGTGAGCCACTGAGCCTGGCCTTAGGATTTTTTCTTTACTGTTGCTTTTGAGCAATTTCACTATGCTATGCCTTGGTGTAGTTTTTTTTACATTTCTTGTGCTTGGTGCTTATTAAGCATTTTGATCTGTGGCTTTATAGTTTTCATCAAATATGAAAATTTTTTAGCTATTTCTTTGTTTTTTTTGTCCCTCCACCCCTTTTGAGGGAATTTGTTTACACGTGTATTAGGCCACTAGTACTGAAGTTGTCCCACAGATCACTAATGTTATACACATTTTTGCTCTTTTCTATTTGTGTTCATTTTGGATGGTTTCTATTGCTATACCTTCAAGTTCATTAATCTTTTTTTCCCATAATATCTAATCTGCTTTTAATGCTATCTAATTATTGTTACTATTATTATTATTATTTTTGACGTAGAGTCTTGCTCTGTTACCCAGGCTGGAGTGCAGTGGCATGATCTTGGCTCATTACAACCTCGACCTCCTGGGCTCAAGTGATCCTCCTACCTCAGCCTCCTAAGTAGCTAGGGCTACAAGTGTGTGCCATCACACCCAGCTGATTTTTTTTGTATTTTTTTGTAGAGACAGGATCTCACTTTAATCCTATCTAGTGTATATTTTCATCTCAGACATTTTTGCTTTCATCTCTAGAAGGTCAATTTGGGTCTTTTAAATATCTTCCATGTCTCTACTTAACTTTTTGAACATACAGAATGTAGTTAGATAACTTTTAGTGGTTTTGTCTGTTAATTCTAACATCTATTTTGGTCTGGGTCAGTTTTGAGTCATTGATTTTTCTCCCCATAGGCATGTTTTCCTGCTTCTTTACATGTTTAGTAATTGCCTTAGTCTGCCTTGCGCTGCTCTAGCAGAATATCACAGACGGGGTAATTTATAATGAGCAGAAATTTATTGGCTCACAGTTTGGGAAGCTGGGAAGTGCAATATACGGAGGTGCCAGCATCTGGTGAGAACCTTCTTGTGGTAATTGTAACATGACAGAAAGTGAGAGGGTGAGAGAGAGAGAAAGAGGGAGTGAGGCCACTCATGCGATAATGAACCCACTCCTGCAATAATGGCATTAGTTCATTTATCAGGGCAGAGGTCCACCTCTTAATACTGTCATAATAACAATTAAATTTCAACACCAGTTATGAGGGGACAAACATTTAAACCTAGCAGTAATTTTGATTGGATGGCAGACATGAATTATGCTTTATTTGGATCTGTATACTTTTGTATTCATACAAATATTCCTTAGCTTTGTTGTGGGACACAATTAACTTATTTTTTAAAAATTTGATCCTGAGCCGGGCGCGGTGGCTCAAGCCTGTAATCCCAGCACTTTGGGAGGCCGAGACGGGCGGATCACGAGGTCAGGAGATTGAGACCATCCTGGCTAACACGGTGAAACCCCGTCTCTACTAAAAAATACAAAAAACAAGCCAGGTGAGGTGGCGGGCGCCTGTAGTCCCAGCTACTCAGGAGGCTGAGGCATGAGAATGGCGTGAACCCGGGAGGCGGAGCTTGCAGTGAGCTGAGATCTGGCCACTGCACTCCAGTCTGGGCGACAAAGCGAGACTCCGACTCAAAAAAAAAAATTTGATCCTGTCAGGTCTTTAGGGTGGGACAAGAGCAGTGCCCAGTTTAGGGCTAATTATTTCTGGATACCGAGGCAAAACTTTTCTGCGTACCATATCCAATGTCCCATGAATCATAAGTTTTTACAGTCTGGTTGGTTGGAACTGGTACTACTTCTATGCGAGTTCCGGCACTCTTACCTCTGATTCTTTTGGGTAGTTCTTTCCTTGGTCTTGGGTAGTTTTCTCACATTTATGCTCTGATCAGTACTTAGCTGAACACTTGAGGGAGATCTTCTGCATATCCTGTGCAACTGTTCTCTCTGCTACGCTGCCCTCTGAACTCCAGCCGCTTTCATCTCTAGACTGTTAGCTCTGTCTCCTTAACTCAGAGAGAGAACTGGGGTCTTCCTGGATTCCCTCTCTGTGTGCTATGGCCTGGAAAACTCTCCCAAGGCATTGGGCTGGCATAATGGTAGGGTTTGCTTTATTTCTGCTCTCTCAGGGATCACTTACTTTCATTGCCTGATATCCAGTGTCTTAAAAATTATTTCATATTCTTTGTCCTTGTTTTGTTGTTGTTACTTCAGGTAGGAAAGTAAATTTAGTTCCTCTGGATTTCTTTTTATATTTCCTGTACCTATATCTATACCATAATTCCCTATATAGATTAATGTCTTTCAGAAGTTTTGGGAAATTATCAGTGATGGTCTTTGACTTGTGTCTGTACTGCATTCTGTCTTCTCTTTCTGGAGCTTTGATTAGATATATGCTAGATACTCTCATTCTATTTTCTTTGTCTCTTAATCTCTTTTTCATAGTTTCCCTCTTGTCTGTGTCCTACATTTTGGGTAATTTGTTCTAGGACATTACTACCTTCTTTAGGTGTGTCTATTCTGCTATAACCCATCTATTATTCACTCAACAATTATATTTTTCCTCTAAGAGTTTTTTTGTTTTGTTTTGTTTTGGTTTGTTTGAGATAGGATCTCGCTGTGGCCCAGGCTGCAGTGCAGTGGCACAATCTTGGCTCACTGCAACTTCTGACTCTCGGGTTCAAGTAATTCTTGTGCCTTAGTCTCCCAAGTAGCTGGGACTACAGGCACATGCCACCATGCCCGGCTATTTTTTTTTTTTTTTGTATTTTTAGTAGAGAAAGGGTTTGCCATATTGGCCAGGCTAGTCTCGAACTCCTGGCCTCAAGCGATCCGTCCATCTGAGCCTCCCAGAGTGCTGGGATTACAAGCGTGAGCCACTGTGCCTGGCCTCCCTTAAGAGTTCTATTGGTTTGTTTCCACATCTGAATCATTGTATATAATAATTTTATTGCTTATTCATTTTTAGATTCTTTTTCTTTTTTTTTTTTTTTTGAGATGGGGTTTCACTCTTGTCACTCAGGCTAGAGTGCAACGGCATGATCTCAGCTCACTGCAAGCTCCACCTCCACATTCAAGTGATTCTCCCACCTCAGCCTCCTGAGTAGCTGGGATTACAGGCATGCTACACCACGCCTGGCTAATTTTGCATTTGTAGTAGAGATGGGGTTTCCCTATGTTGGCCAGGCTGGTCTCGAACTCCTAATTTCAGGTGATCTGCCCACCTCAGCCCCCCAAAGTGCTGGGATTACAGGTGTGAGCCCACTGTGCCCAGCCCATTTTTAGATTCTGTCTTTTATTTCTCAAACATTTCATGCATAGTCTTATAAAATCTGCTATTGGTTGTTTCTTCTGAGTCTCATTCATGGTGGTTTATTTACATTAGTATTTTGCAGCCTTTGCTTGTGGAGCTAATATTTCACTGACCTTGGCCATGGGATCCTCAGGGCACGAATCCAGGATGCTTTCTGGAAAAGAAGATTTGCATGTGCTCCCTTCTGGAATCTGGGATTCATGCAGTAGTCCTACACTTGCCCGTGCCTCCCACTTTGAAGTGAGCCCTACTTAGTCTCTGGTTCTCAGTGTTGGTATTTTCCTGGGGACCACCCTGACCTTAGGTTTGCTTACTGCTCACAACTCCCACTCCATTTCTAACTTACTATTTTTTGTTTGTTCTTGTTTTTCATCCCTAGAATCTTCTGTTTCTTTCCGCAAACTCAGTAATGCTTTGAAAAGTGTGTTCTTTTATGGATCTAGTTGGATTGTAATGGGTATTTAGTTCCTATGTTGTCAGGAGGGGGAAATCCTAAAGACGATGTTTTTTAAATGGATACTTTCCAATATATGAGCTGCATCTTGAGGTGATAAACTCTCTGTCACTTTCAGCCTTTTAGCAAGGGCTGGATAATTCTTTCTGTCAATGGACGAAAGATTAAATGACTAGTCCAGCTCAGACATATTACAAATCTAGGACCTCAGGCTTATGGTATAACACCTAGATCGGGTTTTTTTTTTTTTTTTTAAGACAGTCTTGCTCTGTCACCCAGGCTGGAGTGCAGTGGTGAGATCTCTGCTCACTGCAACCTCCGCCTCCCAGGCTCAAGTGATTCTTGTGTCTCAGCCACCCAAGTAGCTGGGATTATAGGCATGTGCCACCATGCCATGCTAATTTTTGTATTTTTGGTAGAGACAAGGTTTTGCCATGTTGGCTAGGCTGGTCTTGAACTCCTGGCCTCAAGTGATCTGCCTGCCTCAGCCTCCCAGAGTGCTGAGGTTACAGGTGTGAACCATCACGCCTGGCCTATATCACTGTTAATATAAATGAATACTATTCAGTTATAGTATTTATAATTTACCATCTGTGATCACTTCCAAATATTTTGTTTGGTTTTGTTTGGAAGCAAAAGAAATGACTTCTTTGTATTAAATATTTTTGTTTATGTTTAAATAGTTGATGTCATTTTACATGTTGTCAATTTGAAAAAAGTGGTTTTATTCATGAATTTAACTATTTATAAGACTCTCACTATATGTAAGTCATGCTGTTAGATGTAAAAATACAAATATGTAAGAAATGGTTTCTAGTCTCATAGAACTTATATCTAGAAGAAGGAATAAGACAAGTTTTTATTTTTGTTTTACATCTCACATATGATATTCCAAATAATGAGGGCTTTGGTTACAATTCTCTATAATTGTTCACTCACTTGTATGGCATGGCAGGAAAACAGCCTAGATTCCTGTTTTTTCTTTTTTCTTTTTTAATGGAGCCACAAGCATTCTGCTTCTGTGCTTTTTGTTTTTTATTTATTTATTTTTTGAGACGGAGTTTTGATCTTGTTGCCCAGACTGGAGCGCAATGGCGCGATCTTGGCTCCCTGCAACCTCTGCCTCCCAGGTTCAAGTGATTCTCCTGTCTCAGCCTTCCGAGTAGCTGGGATTACAGGCATGCACCACCACACCCAGCTAATTTTGTATTTTTAGTAGAGACGGGGTTTATCCATCTTGGTCAGGCTGGTTTCGAACTCCCTACCTCAGGTGATCCACCCGCCTCGGGCCCCCAAAGTGCTGGGATTACAGGCGTAAGCCACTGCAGCCCGCCTTCCTCTTCTTTTTTTTTTTTTAAAATATATTGTTCATCTCACAAAACTTTTGGAATGTCTGTTTACTATTTTATTCTCTAACATTATTTTCTTTCTTGCATATTTTCTGTCTTTTTTTCCTTTCCTTCTGCATGATACCTTGCTTCTCTTATTTTATTTCAATAGTTTTTGGAGAACAGGTGGTTTTTGGTTACACGGATAAGTTCTTCAATGATGATTTCTGAGAGTTTTGGTGTACTCGTGATATGGTTGGCTGTGTCCCCAACCGAATCTCATCATGAATTGTAGTTGCCATAATCCCCATATGTCATGGGAGGGACCGGGTAGAGATGGTTGAGTCATGAGGGCTGTTTCCCTCATTCTGTTCTTGTGATAGTGAATTAGTCCTCATGAGATCTGATGATTTTATTTATTTATTTATTTATTTTTGAGATAGAGTCTCACTCTGTTGCTCAGGCTGAAGTGCAGTGGTGCAATCTCAGCTCACTGCCACCTCCGGCTCCTGGGTTCAAGGGATTCTCCTGCCTTAGCCTCCCAAGTAGCTGGAATTAAAGGTATGCACTACCATTCCCAGCTCATTTTTTATAGTTTTAGTAGAGACAGGGTTTCACCATGTTGGCCAGGCTAGTCTCAAACTCCTGACCTCAGGTGATTGGCCTGTCTCGGCTTCCCAAAGTGCTGGGATTACAGGCATGAGTCATTGTGCCTGGCCAGAGATCTAATGGTTTTATAAAGGGCTTCTCCCTTTGCTGGGCTTTCATTCTTCTTCTTCCTACCGCTGTGTGAAGAAGGACATGTTTGCTTTCCCTTCTGCCATGACTGTAAGTTTCCTGAGGCCTCCCCAGCTCTGTGGAACTGTGAGTCTATTAAATCTCTTTCCTTTATAAATTACCCAGTCTCGGGTATATCCTTATAGCAGTGTGAGAATGGACTAATACAACCCATCACCTGCTGAGCAGTGTACACTGTACCCATTATGTAGTCTTTATTCCTCATCCCCCTCCTAATCTTCCCCCGCAGTCCCCAGAGTCCATTATATCATTCTTTTTTTTTTTTTTTTTTTGAGACGGAGTCTTGCTCTGTCGCCCAGGCTGGAGTGCAGTGGCCGGATCTCAGCTCACTATAAGCTCCGACTCCTGGGTTCACGCCATTCTCCTGCCTCAGCCTCCCGAGTAGCTGGGACTACAGGTGCCCGCCACGTCGCCCGGCTAGTTTTTTGTATTTTTTAGTAGAGACGGGGTTTCACCGTGTTAGCCAGGATGGTCTCGATCTCCAGACCTCGTGATCCGCCCGTCTCGGCCTCCCAAAGCGCTGGGATGACAGACTGGAGCCACCGCGCCCACCCCATTATATCATTCTTATGCCTTGGCATCCTCATAGCTTAGCTCCTATTTATAAGTGAGAACATACGATATTTGGTTTTCCATTCCTGAGTTACTTCACTTGAAATAATGGTCTTGAACTCTATCCAAGTTGCTGCAAATGCCTTTATTTCATTTCATCTTATAGCTAAGTAGTATTCCATAGTGTGTATATACCACATTTTCTTTAACCAGTCATTGCTTGATGGGCATTTAAGTTGGTTCCATATTTTTGCAATTGCAAATTGTGCTACTATAAACATGCATGTGCATGTGTCTTTTTCATATAATGACTTATTTTCCTGTGGGTAGATACCCAGTATTGGGATTGCTAGATTGAATGGTAGTTCTACTTTTAGTTCTTTGAAGAATCTCCATACCGTTTTCCATAGTGGTTGTACTAGTTTACATTCCCACCAGCAGTGTAAAGTGTTCTCTTTTCACCACATTTATTTTTGATTTTTTGAATTATGGCCATTCTTGCAATTAGTTTTAAATTGCATTTTCCTGATAATTAGTGATGTTGAGAATTTTTTCATGTTTGTTAGCTGTTTGTATATCTTCTTTTGAGGATTGTCTATTAATGTCCTTTGCCCACATTTTGGTGAAATTGTTTTTTTCTTGCTGATTTGTTGGAGTTCATCATAGATTCTGGGTACTAGTCCTTTGCCAGATGCATAGTTTATGAATATTTTCTCCCTCCCTGTGGGTTGTCTGTTTACCTTGCTGATTATTTCTTTTGCTGTGCAGAAGCTCTTTAGTTTAATTAGGTCCCATCTATTTATTTTTGTTTTTGTTGCATTTGCTTTTGGGTTCTTGGACATGAATTCTTTGCCTAAGCCAATGTCTAGAAGAGTTTTTCTGGTGTTATCTTCTAGAATTTTTATGGTTTCAGGTCTTTAAGTCTTTGATCCATCTTGAGTTGACTTTTGTATAGGGTGAGAGATGAGGATCCAGTTTCATTCTTCTACATATGGCTTGTCAGTTATCCCAGCAACATTTGTTGAAAAGGGTGTCCTTTCCCCACATTATGTTTTTGTATGCTTTGTTGCAGATCAGTTGGTTGTAAGTATCTGACTTTATTTGTGGATTCTCTAGTCTGTTCCATTGGTCTATGTGCCTATTTTTATACCCATACCTTGCTGTTTTGGTACCTATAACCTTGTAGTATAGTTTGAAGTCAGGTAATGTGATGTTTCCAGATTTGTTCTTTTTGCTTAGTATTTCTTTGGCTTTGTGGGCTCTTTTTTGGTTACATGTGAATTTTAGGATTTTTTTTTCACAGTTCTGTGGAGAATGATGATGGTATTTTTGACGGGAATTGTATGGAATCTGTAGATTGAGTTTGGCAGTATGGTCATTTTCACAATATTGATTCTACCCATCCATGAACATGGGGTGTGTTTCCATTTGTTTGTGTCACATGCAATGTTTTTTTCAACAGTGTTTTGTAGTTTTCCTTGTAGAGATCTTTCATCTCCTTGGTTAAGTATATTCCTAAGTCTTTTCTTTTTTTTTTTTGCAGCTGTTGTAAAAGGGCTTGATTTCTTGATTTGATTCTCAGCTTGGTTTTCTTGGTGTATAGCAGTGCTACTGATTTGTGTGCATTGATTTTGTAACCTGAGAATTTACTGAATTCATTTATCAGATCTAGGAGCTTTTTGGTTGTTTTTCATGCAGAGAGAGGTATGTGCAAATGCTTGACCAGATTGCCCGGCAGATGATTGATTTCTACAAAGACTTGGTAACTCAGCGAGTGATGGACCAGCGCATTTTAGAAGAATTGTATAATTTCAAGCATGTTATTGAAGAATTGACCAGGTAAAAACTGTGATTATCTTAAACACAAAACAAAAGTCAATGTCATGTCTCTAAAGGGAGTAAAAAATATTTAGGGAAAGTGGAATGGTTAAAGGCCAAAGTTCTTCTGTTTCCTTTTCATGTTTAGCAAGAGAACAAAAATAACTAGATGTCATTGTAGATATAGCTATAGATAAATGGGTTATGCAAGTTCACATAAAAATGAAGATTCTGTATATATTTGACATGGAAAAGACTTGCTCTTTCTTCTGAAATATAGATGTTGCTGGGCATGGTGGCTCACACCTGTAATCCCAGCACTTCGGGAGGCTGAGGTGGGAGGGTCACTTGAGGCCAGGAGTTTGAGACCAGCCTGGCCAACATAGTAAAACCTCATCTCTACCAAAAGTACAAACAATTAGCTGGGCGTGGTGGCACATGCCTGTAATCCCAACTACTGGGAAGGTTGAGGCAGGAGAATCACTTGAACCCGGGAGGTGGAGGTTGTAGTGAGCCGAGATCATGCCACTGCACTCTAGCCTGGGTGGCAGAGTGAGACTCTGTCTCAGAAAACAAAAATAAAATAAAATAAAATACAGATGTTTACCTTAATCAGATTTATAGAACAGTGCTGTAATTATGGATGTTAACATTATGGATGTTAACATCGCAAATAGAGTAAGTATCATATAGCCATCAAAGTTAGTGATCATCTAACTTCTAACCTTGAAGCAAGATGGTTAGTGGTGAGAATAAAGAAGATAGGATAGTCGTATCAGAAAGTGGGGTAGACCAGCATGGAGGCCTTGCATGTCAGCATCTGCCTCCCTCCATTCTAAAGGATCTCTCCTACATCTTCTTTCTGCCTGTTTCCTGCCAGCCTGATTCCATTTCCAAACCTGGCAAGATTCCATCTAGAATGTACACTCAATTTCTTGATTTGGTTTATAAGGTGGAAAAACTGGGAAGGGAGGTACACATGATAACTGAGAAGATACCTGAGTAGAAATCTGATTTTCTTGGTAGAAACTTTTTGGAAGTCTCCAAATATGAATTAAAAATTTCTTTGCTTTATTTCAGGGAACTGTGTCTAGTTCGGGCACATGATGTGAAATTAACAAAGGAAACAGAAAAGGCTCACAAGGATTTGGCACAAGCTCTTTTAGATGCGGAAAAGAATGCCAAGTGAGTTGCTTAGAGTTTGTGTAGCATATATAGGGGAAAGGGAAGAAGCTTATATAACTTCTGAAATAATATATATGATACTAATTTCTTGAATTCTGAAAGCACATATAGATAGCTTACTTTATCTGAATTTAGTTGATTTCTCATTCTGGGCGGAAAGAAGGTAAAACATGATTTTTTCTCTTGGAGATATACTGTTGCTTTCAGCATTAATCAATTTTGTTGAGTCAGGATTGCAGGCTGTTACTTTTTGGTTTTCTACAAGAAAGTGTAAAGAAGCAGTGTGCATAGATAGCATAGATTCTGGAACCCTGCTATTTGCTGTGTGACCTTGGGGAAGTCACTTAACTTTTCTGGGCCTTACTTTGCCCATATGTAAAACTGGGATAATAATATTATCTACCTCATAGGGTTATTACAAATATTAAAGGAAGTAATATAAGTAAAGCACTTAGAATGGTGCTTGGCATATAGTCAGTGCTGTGACAATATGAAATATTCTTGTTCTGGTAGCTTGTAATGAAATTTTATGTCATGAAATATTTCAAACATTCAGAAAAAGGAAGCATTATAGTGAGTACTCATTTACCTTTCATGAATTACCAAATGTCAGCCATTATGTCATACTTGCTTTACACCTCATTTTTAGGGAACAAAATTATATAAAAATATTTGGAGATTTAGGTCGGGCATGGTGGTTCATGCCTGTAATCCCAGCACTTTGGGAGACTGAGGCGGGTGGATCACCTGAGGTTGGGAGTTTGAGACTAGCCTGGCCAACGTGGCGAAACCCCATCTCTACTAAAAATACAAAAATTACCTGGGTGTGGAGATGCTTGCCTGTAATCCTAGCTACTTGGAAAGCTGAGGCATGAGAATCGCTTGAACCCAGGAGGCAGAGCTTGCAGTGAGCTGAGTTTGTGCCACTGCACTCCAGCCTGGGTGACAGAGCAAGATTCTGTCTCAAAAAAAAAAAAAAGAAAAAAAAAAGAAGAAAGAAAAATATTTGGAGATTTAAAAAAATGCATCTATATCTATGTCTATATCTCTATATTTCTCCATTTTGCTTCTTCCCTCCCCAGAGTTAATCACTAATCTATAGTTGGTATGTAACTTTCCTATCCATGTTTTTATATTTTACTATAATACATAGTTACATATAAAAAAAATATGCGGCCGGCACAGTGGTTCACGCCTGTAATCTCAGCATTTTGGGAGGCTGAGGTGGGCGGATCATGAGGTCAGGGGATCGAGACCATCCTGGCTAACATGGTGAAACCCTGTCTCTACTAAAAATACAAAAAATTAGCTAGAGTGGTGGTGGCACCTGTAGTCCCAGCTACTTGGGAGCTGAGGCAGGAGAATTGCTTGAACCCAGGAGGCAGAGGCTTCAGTAAGCTGAGATTGCACCACTGCACTCCAGCCTGGGCGACAGAGCAGGACTCCATCTCAAAAAGAAAAAAATTTTTTTTTTGCTTTTACTAACTAAATACTATTCTTTTGAGATCTTCTCATTATGATGCATATAGAACAAATTAATTTTTACTGCACTGTAGTATTAACTATATGACTAAATTATAATTTATGCATTAAATATCTAATTTATGTATCAATTACTCAGAATGGATTTTTCCATTTGCCTGGTAGATTTTTCTCCATCCCTTTATTTTGAGCATATGGGTGTCATTGTATGTGAGATGAGTCTCTTGAAGACAGCATACCAATGGGTCTTGTTTCTTTATCCAGCCTGCAACTCTGTGCCTTTTAATCAGGACATTTAACCCATTTACATTTAAGGTAAACCAGTAAAGATATATATAGATTTGATCCTGTCATCATGTTAGCTGGTTATAATGTAGACTTGTTTGTGTGGTTGCTTCATAGTGTCACTGGTCTGTGTACTTATGTGTGTTTTAATAGCGGCTGGTAGTGGTCTTTCCTTTCCATATTTAGTGCTTCTTTCAGGAGCTCTTTTAAGGCAGATCTGGTGGTAATGAATTTTCTCAGCACTTGCTTGTCTATAAAGGATCTTATTTCTCCTTTACTTATGAAGCTTAATTTAGACATATATAAAATTCTGGGTTGGGATGTCTTTTTTTTTTAAGAAAGTTGAATATTGACTTCCAATCTCTTCTAGTTTGTAGGGTTTCTGCTGAGAGGTCCACTGTTAGTCTGATGGGCTTCGTTTTGGAGGTGACCTGACTTTTCTTTCTAGATGCCTTTAACATTTTTTCTTTTATTTCAACTTTTGAGAATCTGATGATTATGTGCCTTGAGAATGATCTTCTTGTGAAGTATTGTATTTTGGTTTTCTGCATTTTTTGAATTTGAATGTTGGTCTCTCTGGTTAGGTTGGGGAAGTCCTCATGGATAATACCCTAAAGTATCTTCTCCAAGTTGCTTACACTCACCTTATCTCTTTCAGGGACATCAATGAGTCATAGATTTGGTCTCTTTACATAATCCCACATTTCTTAAAGGTTTTGTTCATTCCTTTTCATTCTTTTGTTTCTATTCTTGTCTGACTCTCTTATTTCAGAAAACCAGTCTTCAAGTTCTGAGATTCTTTCTTCAACTTGGTTTATTCTGCTATTAATACTTGTAATTGCATTATGAAGTTCTTGTAGTACATTTTTTCAGCTCTATCAGGCCAGTTACAGTCTTTTCTATACTGGCTATTTTGTCTGTCATTTATCATTTTATTGTGATTCATAGCTTCCTTGAAGGAAGGGGAAAGTCCACTGTTCTCTGAGCTTAGTTTTACTTTTGGAGGAGTGTTGCCACTAAGGGCAGGGCACTGGTGGGGGTGGGACTGGCTGGGTGTCTGCCCACCAAGGCTCTGACTGTAATGGATCAAAGCCTTGTGGCAGGGGCTGTGGGGAGGGTGTGGAAGGGCAGAATGCACTACTGCCACATCAGTGGCAGGGCAGGGTGCATGCACACATGCATGCTGGTGAGGCAGGGAAAGCAAAACCTGCCTGCACACACATGGGCCAGCAGAGTGATGTGGGGTATTGCCATGGGCCTGGGGGAAGCTGCAGTATTGGGAGGGAGCAGGCAGGCTGGTGCTATGGGTCTTGTTTCTGTGTACATGTACTCACATGTGTATGTATAGTTAAAACCAAAATTGTACTGTATGCACTATTCTACAATCAGTATTTTTTCAGTTAAGAATGTCAACCTATTTCAGGCCATAGTCACCAAAACAGCATGGTACTGGTATAAAAGTAGGCATGTAGACCAGTGGAACAGAATAGAGAATCCCGAAATAAACCCAAATACTTACAGCCAATTGATCTTCAACAAAGCAAACAAAAACATAAAGTGGGGAAAGGACACCCTTTTCAATAAATGGTGCTGGGATAATTGGCTAGACACATGTAGGAGAATGAAACTGGATCCTCATATCTCACCTTATACAAAAATCAATTCAAGATGGATTAAGGACTTAAACCTAAGACCTATACTAAAAAATTATAGAAGATAACATTGGAAAAATCCTTCTAGACATTGGCCTAGACAAGGATTTCATGACCAAGAACCCAAAAGCAAAAGCAATAAAAGCAAAGATAAATATCTGGGACCTAATTAAACTAAAGAGTGTTTGCACAGCAAAAGGAACAGTCAGCAGAGTAAACAGACAACCCACAGAGTGGGATAAAATCTTTACAATCTGTACATCTGACAAAGGACTAATATCCAGAATCTACAATGAACTCAAACAAATCGGTAAGAAAAAAACAATCCCATCAAAAAGTGGGCAAAGGACATGAATAGACAGTTCTCAAAAGAAGATATACAAATTGGCAACAGACATATGAAAAAATGCTCAACATCACTAATGATCAGGGAAATGCAAATCAAAACCACAATGCAATACCACCTTACTCCTGCAAGAATGGCCATAATCAAAAAATCAAAATCAGATGTTGCCATGGATGCGGTGATTGGGGAACACTCTACACTGCTGGTGGGAATGTAAACTAATACAGCCGCTATGGAAAACAGTGCAGAGGTTCCTTAAAGAACCAAAAGTAGAACTACCATTTGATCCAGCAATCCCACTACTGGGTATCTACATACAGAGGAAAAGAAGTCATTATTCAAAAAAGATACTTGCACACGCATGTTCATAGCAGCACAATTCACAATTGCAAAATCATAGCACCAACCCAAATGCCCATCAGTCAACGAGTGTATACAAAAAACTGTGCTATATATATATGTATATGATGGAATACTACTCAGTCATAAAAAGGAATGAATTAATGGTATTTGCAGTGACCTGGATGAGATTGGAGATCATTATTCTAAGTGAAGTAACTCAGGAATGGAAAACCAAACATTGTATGTTCTCACTGATACATGGGAGTTAAGCTATGAGGATTCAAAGGCATAAGAATAATACACTTTGGGGACTCCGGGGAAAGAGTAGGAGGGGGATGAGGGATAAAAGACCACAAATATGGTGCAGTGTATACTACTTGGGTGATGGGTGCACCAAAATCTCACAAATCACCACTAAAGAACTTACTTATGTAACCAGATATCACCTGTACCCCAATAACTTATGGAAAAATAAAATAAAATAAAAATTAGGAAATAAATAAGTGAATAATAAAAATAAAAAAAGAGAAGACAGAGAAACAAATGATAAAAAGAATGTTTATGGTCAGGTGCAGTGACTCACACCTGTAATCCCAGCACTTCGGGAGGCCAAGGCAGGTGGATCACCTGAGGTCGGGAGTTCGAGACCAGCCTGACCCAACATGGAGAAACACTTTCTCTACTAAAAATACAAAATTAGCCGGGTGTGGTGCCACATGCCTGTAATCCCAGCTACTTGGGAGGCTGAGGTAGGAGAATCGCTTGAACCTGGGAGGCAGAGGTTGTGGCGAGCCAAGATTGCACCATTGCACTCCAGCCTGGGCAGCAAAAGCAAAACTCTGTTCAAAAAAAAAAGAACAATGTCTGCCTATTTCAGTAAATTTTTACTTCATAGATTAGCTAGATATTAAAATTTTCCCAAGTTTTTCCAAAATATATTTCACAGTTGGGTAGCCAAACCAGTATCTAATCTAAGAACACACATTATATCTTTTTTTATGTCTCTGTTAATACAGCCTATTCCTGTGCTTTCTAAAAAACTGTTTGAAGAGTGATTGAATTTTTTAAATGTCAAGAAAAACCAAAAGTGCCCAAAATCTAAATTCAAAAATATATTTTTACTTTTCTTCTATTTTATTCTTTATTAGTATAATATGATTTGGCTGTGTCCCCACCCAACTCTCATCTTAAATATTAGCTCCCATAATTCCCACATGTTGTGGGAGGGACCTGGTGGGAAATAATTGAATCGTGGGAGTGGTTTCCCTGCACTGTTCTTGTGGTAGTGATTAAGTCTCAAGAGACCTGATTGTTTAATAAGGGGAAACCCCTTTTGCTTGGCTTCCATTCTCTCTTTGCCTGCCCCTATGTAAGACATGCCTTTCACCTTCCACCATGATTGTGAGGCTTCCCCAGCCACATGGAACTGTGAGTCCATTAAGCCTCTTTTCCTTTATAAATTATTCAGTCTTGGGGCTGGGTGAGGTGGCTCACGCCTGTAATCCCAGCACTTTGGGAGGCTGAGGCAGGCGGATCAGGAGGTCAAGAGATAGAGACCATCCTGGCCAATGTGGTGAAACCCCATCTCTACTAAAAATACAAAAATTAACTGGGCATGGTGGTGTGCACCTGTAGTCCCAGCGACTCAAGAGGCTGAGTCAGGAGAATGGCTAGAACCTGGGAGGTGGAGGTTGCAGTGAGCCGACATCGTGCGACTGCACTCCAGCCTGGCGACAGAGCAAGACT
>NW_012116433.1:299054-318174 GCF_000951035.1 Colobus angolensis palliatus
AAAAAAAAAAAAAATTACCCAGTATACACAGTATTGGGTATGTCTTTATCAGCAGCATGAAAATGGACTAATACATAACATGAGATACTTTATTCAATTTTTGCCTATTCTATATACTACTTTTTTCTGTATTATAACTTTCTTGTTTTTCAAGGTGACTTCTATACTTAGTCTTCTATCCTTATACCTTCAATCCTACTTTCCACCCTCATTATAAGCTGATGATCTTGCTTTCTAAAAAGTAGAAGCAAACAGAAGAGAACTTAAGCCGTCACCCCCACATCTGTCCACCCACCTGCATCTGTGCTTATATATTCTATTTTCCTTTTTGTTAACTATAGTCTGCTCCTTTCTAAGGCCAATCTCTTGTTTGTATACTTTCATATATACCCTGTTACTTACTTGAGAAACTTTCAGCAAACGTTCCTTCTCTTTTTTACATCATTAATTTTTCCCTCTCTAGCTGATTAATCCCATCAGTATGCAAATATGCTATAATTACTCCCATCTTAAAAACAAAAAACACAAACAAAAATGTCCCAGGTTTCTTAGAACTACACATTCCCTTCCTGCTATGGTCCTTTTTCTCTGCTCTCCTTACAGGAAATCTCTACAAAAGGTTGTCATACTAATTGTCTTCGTTGTTTCTTCTCTTGCCATTATCACTTGTGTCTCATCCCTACCATGGCACTAAATGGCACTTGACAAAGTCACCTATGACCTTCATATTGCTAAATCCAATGGTCAATTCTCATTTCACTTGCCTTACTAGCAGCATTTGTCACAATGGATCAGTTAATCTTACTTGAAACAGTGTCTTTCAGTATATGGTCAACTGTTAAACAATGTAGGGGTTAGAGACACCAAAACCCAGAGTCAAAAACCTACATATAAATTTTGATGCCTCCAAAACTTAACCACTAATAGTCTATGGTTGGATGGAAACCTTACTGATAAACAGTCAATTAACACATATTTTGCATGTTATATATATATTATATAATATATTCTCACAATAAAGTAAGCTAGAGAAAAGAAAATGCTAAGAAAATCATAAGGAAGAAAAAATACATTTATAGTACTGTACTGTATTTATTGATATTGTACATTTACATCATCTGTTTATGAGACGAACTGTCTGTCTGAAATGGTGGGCAACCACAACTGCAGACTTGAATCTATAGTACGTATCAAGTGTTTAATTTTTCTTGTGACATCATGACTCTTCTCTGCTTCTTGGGAGTACTTTCAGCATCACCACTGACACTTTGTATAGGTACCATGGTGTTATTCAAGGTTTATGTTACTGTACTAAACATGATGAAAATTACATGAAAACTGGGAGAGATTACTTTTTACTACAATACACAATTGACTGGAGAGACAAACTACTCATGCAGTGATGATTACATTACATGGTATTTTATTTTTTGAGACAGAGTCTCGCTCTGTTGCCCAGGCTGGAGTGCAGTGGTGCAATCTTGGCTCACTGCAGCCTCTGCCTCCCGAGTTCAAGTGATTCTCCTGCCTCAGCCTCCAGAGTAGCTGGGATTACAGGCATGTGCCACCACGCCTGACCTCATGTGATCCACCTGCCTCAGCCTCCCAAAGTGCTGGGATTACAGGCATGAGCCACCACCCCCAGCCTACATGGTGTTTTAATTGGATACTTGAGCTCACTGCAATAGCAGCAGAAGGTGGCTACAAAAGTATTACAGTAATACAGTAAGTACTATAGTTAATTTTATGCAACTATGATTTAATACTGTACCTGTACATTTGTTTACATTACTCTTGACTATGGATGTGCCATGTGTGGTCTGTAAGCGTTTGTGTAAGTTTTGATAAATTTTAACTTTTTATAATAGATTAGTATACATTTTATGGTAGTAAATGATAAAATAGACCAGTATCTACATGTATTTTATCTATTCATGACATTGCTAACTTTTCTTCATTTTTTGATGTTTCTGGGCTATGTTCATCTGTGAGCTTTTTGTCTTTTTTTTTTTTTTTTTGAGATAGAGTCTCGCTCTGTTGCCCAGGCTGGAGTGCAGTGGCATAATCTCGGCTCACTGCAACCTGCACCTCCTGGGTTCAAGCAATTCTCCTGCCTCAGCCTCCTGAGTAACTGGGAGTATAGGCATCCGTCACCACGCCCAGCTAATTTTTGTATTTTTAGTAGAGATGAGGTTCCACCATGTTGGCCAGGCTGGTCTCGAGCTCCTGACCTCAGATGATCCCCCTGCCTTGGCCTTCCAAAGTGCTGTGATTATAGGTGTGAGCCGCCACACCTGGCTTAGCTTTTTCAAGTTGTCACAAATCTCCAAAAAATGTTCAAATATGTTTATTGAACAAAATCCTTGCATCCCCAGGATAAGTCCCACTTAATCATGGTGTATTATCTTTTTGATATGTTGTTGGATTTGCTTTGCCAGTATTTTGTTGGGATTTTTGCATCTATGTTCATCCATGATATTGGCTTATAGTTTTCTTTTTTGTTGTTGTGTCTTTGTCTGGTTTTGATATCAAAATAATGTTGGCCTTACAGAATCAGTTAAGAAGAATTCCCTCCTCTTCAATTTTTTGGAATCATTTGAGAAGAATTGGTGTTTATTCTTTCTAAGTTGTGTACAATTCAGCAGTAAAGCCATTTGGTCTTGGGCTTTGCTTTGTTGGGAGACTTTTTTTTTAAAAATTATACTTTAAGTTCTGGGATACATGTGCAGAACATGTAGGTTTGTTAAATAGCTATACTTCCCTCTTAGCACTGCTTTTGCATTATCCCATAGGCCTTGTGCTTCATTTGTTTCAAGACATACATGTGCCTTGGTGATTTACTACACTCATTAATCCATCATCTAGGTTTCAAGTCCTGCATGTATTGCAGGATCTGGCCAGCAGCCCGCAATGCAAAGGGGCTCTTTCTTTGTTCCCAGGTGGATCGGCAGGTCTGGAAATAATAGACACATACAAGATAGTGAAAGCTGGGTCCAGGGGCGTCACCGCCTTCTGGTCCCCCGGAGCCGCCAATGCACTGGATCTACAAGCATTTATTATTAAGTTTAGTGAGGGCGGGGCTAGGTTAATGAGGGATTTAGGGTCATTTGATTATGAGGTGAGAGGGTCACATGGGGATGAAGTAAGTCTTTAACATAACATCTGTATGCAGAAGTACAGTATACAGGGGTAAGAATTTACAATATAGTGTGTGCCTCAGTAATTTCTAACAGAGCCTTAAAACAGAAACACAGTCTTTCCATAACTTATGATTAGCAAGATATTAATCAGCAGTCACAATTGCAGCAAAAGCTGGTTACAAACAATCCGTAGAAACAGGACATGAAGCTAGACAACTGGTTAGACCAGAAATTCTCAGAAGGGAGTATGCCTTAACCCTAAAGAGACCTAGAAGAGCCATGGCAAGATGAGGGTGTTTGTAGCCCTATCTTATCCATATGGACAGGCGCCCCCCCCGCCAATGCGTCCGTTTATAGGCTCTCCACAAGGGTCGCATTCCATTCCCAAAACTATGAACATCTGCTCTGCTGGGATAGGAATCTTGGTGATGTGAAACCTCCTTGACTGCACGTCCATTCATAGGCTCTCTGCAGGGGGAAGCACATCATGCACCGTTGGCTCATTCTGGCAGTCCAACCTGGCATTGTCTTTACACAATCCTGCATGCAATTTTGTATTTACAATAATCAGGAGCATTTCGTCTTTTATTCCGTAGCAATAGTTTCAGGGGGTCTCCCTACACGCATGCATTAGGTATTTGTCATAATGTTCTCCCTCCCTTTGCCTCCCAACCCCCAACAGGCCCGATATGTGATGTTCTCCTTCCCGTGTCCATGTGTTTACACTGTTCAACTCCCACTTATGAATGAGAACATGAGGTATTTGGTTTTTTGTTCTTGTGTTAGTTTGCTGAGAATGATGGTTTCCAGCTTCATCCATGTTCCTGCAAAGGACATGAACTCATCCTTTTTTATGGCTACATAGTATTATATATGTGTCTATATTGTTAGTATAAATTAAATGAAGCTGTTTCTTAATTGTTTTTATAGAATGGTAGAAGAATATCATGACTTATATACATTACAAAGAGAAAGGATGGAGAATGATATGAAACAGTTAATGGCAGAAAGAGATACCTGGAGCTCAGCCACGTATGAATTGGCCCTAAAGGTTAGTTCGTCTGGATTCACAACTGACACTTCTTTTTTGACTAAAGATACATTCTACAGTTTTAAAATTTGTTTTTGTTTTTGTTTTTTTAAACAGAGTCTTACTCACTCTGTTGCCTAGGCTGGAGTGCAGTGGTGTGATCGCGGCCCACTGCAACCTCTGCCTCTTGGGTTCAAGCAGTTCTCCCTCCTCAGCCTCCCGAGTAGCTGGAATTACAGGCATGAGCTACCATGCCTGGCCTGTTTTGCTGTTTTCAATAATCTAGACAAAGACTCAAAAAAATGAGGATGTGTATTTATTGATGTATAATGTAACTTTGGTGGGCTTTGAAAAGGAAAAGTTGATTTCTTCTTTTTATTCTTGCATTTGTTGGGTACCTAGCTATTACACAATTAAGGGATCTTTTTTTTTTTAAGGCCAGAATCTATGAAATATGAACAAGTGTTCTTTTTCTGTTGTTTGGGAACATGTTTAAAAATTTCAACTTCAATTTATACTAATAATAAAGTAAGAAAGGTGGTTCTTATCTTTTCATACTAGGTGACCATATTTGAATCACTGGATATCACACTGATTCTTTTTTTAAAAAAAAAAAAGCAAAAAAAACAAAACAGGGGCTCACTGTGTTGCCCAGGCTGGAGTGTAGTGGTAAGTGGTGCAATCACAACTCACTGTAGCCTCAACTTCCTGGGCTCAAGCAATTCTCCCACCTCAGCCTCTTGAGTAGCTGGGACTACAGGTGTGCACCACCACTCCTGGCTAATTTTTAATTTTTTGTAGAGATGGGATTTCTCTGTGTTGCCCTGGCTAGTCTTGAACTCCTAGGCTTAAATCATCCTCCTGCCTTAACCTCTCAAAGTGCTGGGATTACATGCATGAGCCACTGTGCCTGATTCTGTTACCTTGGTACACAAGATGACAAATGAATTGAAATGGCCCTGTGGGCCATTATAGTAATACTTTAGGGAAATAACAAAGTCACACAATATTTCTAAAATGTTTACTTGTTGGTTGCCTATTCTGACAACTGGGACTTCTAGGTACAGTGAATTTTGATCCTCAAAAGATTAAAAAATGAGTTTAGTTAAATTGGTTCACTGGTCTACTGGTGGCAGGTCACAGGGTTCTCCATGGAGATATACTGCATTAATGCATTAATACATCTGACCGGAGCTCTGTATTAAGCCTGCCACATGTAGTAGTTTGTCAGTTATTTGGAAGAAAATGTAGAAGGCATCCCTGTCAAGTGTCCTAAAGCTGGAGAGAAAGCTAATACACTAGATGGTGTAATCAAGACTTGTTTATTTAGGAAAGTTCATTTACTTACTAGAGCTAATTTTTAGAAATCTAGATCATTACTGGGGACATGCTAGAGGCATTTCCATTCAAGAGAGGAGAAAGGATTTCTACTGTCACCGGAGGCCCTAATTCAGTAATAACATGCAAATAAAATCAAGAGATATAACTACTTATAGGAAGCAGCAAAATCTCTTTAAAAAAGTTTTTCCCACTGATTTCTTTAGCAAACATCCCCAATACATTGTTGAATAGAAGTGGTAAAAGTGAATATTCCTGTTCTCAGTCTTACGGGGAAGACATTCTGCTTTCACCATTAAGTACAACATTTACTGTAGGCTTTCATACATACCCTTTATTGGGTTGTGGAAGTTCCCTTCAATTTTTCATTTGTTTAGAGTTTAATCATAAATAGGTGGTGTATTTAGTCAAAAATATTTTCTGTGTCAATTGAGTTTACTACATCTTGATTTCCTTTTACTTTATTAACATATTACATTGTTTTTAACACCTTTATTGAAGTACAATTGATATACAGAAAAAACAAATCCATACATGTTTAATATATTCAGTTTGACACTGAACATTTACATACACTCATGATACCCTTATGACGATCAAGGTAATAAACATATCCACATTAACTATTTATATTTATTTTATTAATTAATTAATTTTAAATTTTATTTTAGATTCAGGGGTACATGTGCAGGATAGCTACATGGATATATTGTGTAAATCATAAGGTTTGGGCTTCCAGTGAGCCCATCACCCAAATAGTGAACATTGTATCCAATACGTAAATTGTCAACTGTTGGTCCTTTTCTACCCTCCCCACTTTTGGAGTCACCAGTGTCTATTATTTTCATCCTGTGTCCATATATACCCATTGTTTAGTTCCCACTTACTAGTGAGAACATGCAGTATTTGATTTTCTGTTTCTGAGTTTTTTCACTTAAGATAATGGCCTCCAGCTCCATCCATGTTCTGCAAAGCACATAGTTTCATTCTCTTTTATGGCTGCAGAATATTCCATGGTATATACCACATTTTCTTTATCCAGTTAATCATTGAAGGACACTTTGGTTGATTCCATGACTTTGCTATTATAAATAGTGCTGGAATAAACATATAAGTGCAGGTGTCTTTTTGATTAAATGATTTCTTTTCCTTTGGGTATATAACCACTAGTGGGATTGCTGGGTCAAATGGTAGTTTCATATTTAGTTCTTTGAGAAATCTCCATACTGTTTTCCATAGGGTTGAACTAATTTACATCCCCACCAACAGTATATACATGCTCCCTTTTCTCTGCATCCTCACCAACATCTGTTTTTAGTTTTTACTTTTTAATAATGGCCATTCTGACTGGTGTGAGATGGTATCTCATTATGGTCAAAATCACTATTATTTCCTGATAATGCAATTATCTACCCGCAAAGTTAAATTTAAATATTATTTGAATTAATTAGCCTTTAATAATGTTGCGAATATAAAATAAATATATAATTTTTTAACAAACATTGGGCAAATAATGCAATTTTCTACCCAGAAAAAAAAAATTTAAACATTATTTGAATTATTTAGCCTTTAATAAGGTTGATGAATACAAGATAAATACAAAAAAACCCCAACATGTTACCTATATACCAATAATAAGCATTAGAAATGCAAAGAGGGAATAAATTTTATAAAAGGGATAAGACCTATATCTTGAAAATGCTAAAACCATACTAAAGACCTTGAAAACTAAAAGGAGAGCTGTACAGCATATCACTGGTTGAGAACAATAATCAATAGATGTCAGTTCTCTCCAAATTAATCTTTAAATTTGATATAATTCCACTGAAAATCTCAATAACAATTTTAATTTTAGGAATTGGCAAGTTGATTATAAGACCCATTTGGAAGAATCTGAATATGAGAATAATAAAACATTTTAAAAGAAGGTTAATAAAAATAACTTGTACTTTTAGACATCAAATGTATTATAAAGTCAAAGTAACTGAGAAAATGTGTTTCTTGTGTTAGAATAGATAAATACAACAGAACAGAATAGAAAGGTCAGAAATAGACTCACCTAAATATGGGATATTCAAATTGGGTTGGCACAATCGATTATTCAATTGTTAAAAAATTTAGATCTCGGCTGGGCGTGATGGCCAATGTCTATAATCCCAGCACTTTGGGAGGCCAAGACAAGTGAATCACTTGAGGTCAGGAGCTCGAGACCAGCCTGGCCAACATGGTGAAACCCAGGCTCTACTAAAAATACAAAAGTTCACTGGGCATGTTGGCGGGTGCCTGTAATCTCATCTACTCAGGAGGCTGAGGCACGAGAATCACTTGAACCCGGGAGGTGGAGGTTGCAGTGAGCCGAGGTCGCACCATTGCACTCCAGCCTGGGCAACAGAGTGAGACTTCATCTCAAAAAACAAAACAAAACAAATTTAGATCCCTACCTCATTAAAAAGATACCTAAAAAAGTAAACCCCAGAAGGGAATAATTAAGTGTTAAAAACAACGTAATTATAAACAGAAGAAATTACATGAGAATTTTCAAAAAAAAGTAGCTTTAGTGACATATAATTCACCCAGTTAAAGTGTAAAATTATGTTTTTTAGCATGTTCACAGAACTGTGAAACCATCACCACAACCAATCTGAAAACTTCTTCATCACCCTCAAAAGAAACTCCATACATTTTAGCAGTCGCTTCTCATTACTCGCAACCCATTCAACTTATGTAATCATTAATGTACTTTCTTTCCTATCCAGGGTACATCTTAGAATTTAATGCATTCATATAATTTGTAAAGATCAAATATGTGTACTTAGGATAGACATCATCTAAAATATTTGTCTTTTCTTTATGGTAGATACATTCAATTTACCCTTTTCTAGCTATTTTAGAATGTGCAATAGATTGTTGTAAACTATAGTCAGTCTACCTATCTAACACTAGGACTTATTTCTTCTGTTAAATCGTATACTTGTACACATTAATCAACCTCTCTTTATCTTCTCTGTCTCCTACTCTTCCTGGCCCCTGGTAACCATGACTCTACTCTCTATCTTCATGTGATCTCTCTTTTAGCTCCCACCTGTGGGTACTCGTAATATTTGTCTTTCTGTGACATGGCTTATTTCATTTAACAAAATGACCTCAGTTTCATCCATGTGGCTGCAAATGATAGGATTTTATTCTTTTTCAATGGCTGAATAATATTGCATTGGGTTTATATACTGTGTTTTCTTTATTCGTTCATTTGTTGGTGGGCACTTAGGTTGATTCCATGTATTGGGTATTGTGAATAGTGCTGGTATCTTTTGATATATTGATTTTCTTTCTTTGGGATATGTACCCAGTAGTGGAATTAATTGCTGGATTATATGGTAGTTCTAGTTTTAGTTTTTTGAGGAATCTCCATAATGTTCTTCACAGTGGCTATACTAATTTACATTCCCACCAACAGTGTACAAGTGGAGACAAAAGTGACTTCATGTTGAATGCTAATGTGCCATGTTGACTTCCGATTAGCTCCAGTCAAGTGAATGCCTCCTGATTTCTATTTACTTTTCTCAGTGTAAGAACAAAACAGTCTTGATGTTGTCACACAAATTATAAGGCTATGATACTTACAGCATTCTTGCCTGTTCTGGAGGGTTGCTTTCATGTTGCACAAAACAAGCATACTCTTTCTTTATAGTATATAAGCCTTGAGCCTGGGGAGTAACAGTGCAGAGATCTACCTGTCTTGTGGCTCCCCAAGACCATGCTTCTGTTAGTTTCCCCAATAAAACACCCTTTACCCACAAACTGAATTTGTCTGCCTTGGTTTTTGGTTTCTCAGCTCCTTCAGCATTTGGAAACTTCCTTGCATATACGGCCCTTTTATAGAACAGTTCTCCTTTCTCCACATCTTTGCAAGCATCTGTGTTGCCTGTTTTTTAATACAATCCATTTTAACTGGGGTGAGATGATATCTCATCATAGTTTTGATTTGCATTTCTTTGATGATTACTGATGTTGAGCAGTTTTTCACATACCTGTTGGCCATTTGTATGTCTTCTTTGGAGAAATATCTATTCAGATCTTTTGCCCATTTTAAAATCAGATTATATCCTTTTTTTTTTTTTTTTGTTAGCTGCTTATAAATTCTGGTTATAACTCCCTTGTCAGATGGGTAGTTTGCAAATATTTTCTCTATCTCTGTGGGTTTTCTCTTCACTTTGTTGATTGTTTCCTTTACTGTGCAGAAGGTTTGTAGCTTGATGTAATTGCTTTTTCTTTCTTTTTACTTTGGTTGCCTGTGCTTTTGAGGTCTTACATGGAAAATCTTTGCCAAAACCAACGTCCTAGAGTGTTTTCCCCAATGTTTTCTTCAAGGAGTTTTAGTTTCAGGTCTTAGATTTAAGTCTTTAATCCATTTTGCTTTGAGGGGTCTAGTTTTATTGTTGCGTTGGTCTGTATGTCTGCTTTTATGCCATTACCATGCTGATTTGTTTACTATGGCTTTGTAGTAAATTTTGAAGTCAAGTAGTGTGATGCCTTCTGCTTTGTTCTTTTTGCACAGGATTGCTTTGGTTATTTGGGGCCTTTTGTGGTTCCATATAGATTTTAGGGTTTAAAAAAAAATTCTGTGAAGAATGTCATTGGTATTTTAAGAGGACTTGCATTGAATCTGCAAATTTCTTTGGGTCATATTGCCATTTAACAATATTAGTTCTTCCAATCCATAAGCATGGAATATATTTCCATTTTTTATGTCTTTTTTAAATCAGAGTTTTATAGTGTTCCTTGTATAGATCTTTTACTTCTTTTCCAAATTTAGGCATTTTATATTATTTATGGCCATTTTAAATAAAACTGCCTTCTTGATTTCATCTCCAGAGTATTTGCAGTTGGTATATATAAATCCTACTGATTTTTGTTTGTTGATTTTGTATCCTTGAAATTTATTGAATTTGTTTTTCAGTTCTAACAGCTTTTTTGGTGGAGTCTTTAGGTTTTTTAAAGTATAAGATTATCTCTTTTGTGAACAGGGCTAATTTGATTTCTTTATTTTCAATTTGCACGCCTGTTATTTCTTTCTCTTGCCTAATTGCTCTGCCCAGGACTTCCAGGAATAAAAGTGGTGAAAATGGGCATCCTTGTCTTGTTCTAGATCTTAGAGGAAAGGCCTTTAATTTTTCCCCATTCAGTACAATGTTAACTGTGGGTTTGCCATATATGGCTTTCTTTTATTTTGAGGTATGTTTCTTCTATACTAAATTTGATGAGAGTTTTTTTTTTTTTTATCATAAAGGGATGTTGAGTGTTAAGTGCTTTTTCAGCTTCTATTGAAATGATGCTGTGCTTCTTGTTCTTGGTTCTGTTAATGTGATGTATCACATTTGTTGATGTGCACATGTTGAACCATCCTCATATCCCTGAGATGAATCCCACTTGATCATGGTGAATGATCTTCTTAAACATGTTGTTGAATTTGGTTTGCTTATATTTTGTTAAGGATTTTTACATCTATGTTCATCCATGATATTGGCCTGTAGTTTTCTTTTTTTTGTTGTGCTGTCGTCTGGTTTTGATATCAGGGTAATGCCTCATGAGTTTGGAAGTATTCCTTCCTGTTCAAATTTTTTGAAGAGTTAATGTTGAATTGATATTAGTTCTTCTTCAAATATTTGGTGGAATTCAACTATGAAGCCATTAGGTCCTGGGATTTTCTTTGATGGGAGACTTTGTGTTATGGCTTTGATCGTATTACTTGTTATTGGTATATTGAGGTTTCCTTTTTTTCTTTTTTCTTTTTTTTTTTTCCATTTTCCCCCAGTCCGGAGTGCAGTGGCACAATCTTGGCTCACTGCAACCTCCATTTCCCAGGTTCAAGCAATTTTCGTGTCTCAGCCTCCTGAGTTGCTGGGATTACAGGTGCCCGCCACCACACGCGATGAATTTTTGTATTTTTAGTAGAGACAGGGTTTCACCATGTTAGCCAGGCTGGTCTTGAACTCCTGACCTCAAGTGATCTGCCTGCCTCAGCCTCCCAAGGTGCTGGGATTACAGGCGTGAACCACTGCACCCGACCTCTTGTCGGTTTTTTATAAGGAATCTGCCATATATCAGTGAATTCCTTGACTATGGAAACAATGAAAATCATTTTACGAAGCATGAGCCACCATTGTCTAGCCCTAGGTTTTCCAATTTATTCATGTATAGTTGTTTATAAGTCTCTAATGTTTCTTTGTATTCCTGTGGTCTCAGTTGTTACATCTCCTTTTTCATTTCTTATTTTATTTGGGTATCCTTCCTTCCTTCCTTCCTCCCTCCCTCCCTACCTTCCTTCCTTTCTTCCTTCCTTCTTTATTCTTTTTTTTTTTTTTTTTTGAGATAGAGTCTCACTCTGTCGCCCAGGCTGTAGTGTAGTGGGGTGGTGTGATCTCAGCTCACTGCAGCCGCAGCCTCCTGAGTAGCTGGGCATACAGGTGTGCACCACCATGCCTGGCTAATTTTTGTATTTTTAGTAGAGATGGGATTTTACCATGTTGGCCAGGCTGGTCTTAAACTCTTGGCCTCAAGTGATCCACCCTCCTCGGCCTGCAAAAGTTGGGATTACAGGTGTGGGCCACCGTGCCTGGCCCTTTATCTTTTTTCTTATTTGGTCTAGCTAAAGCTGTATTGATTTTGCTTATCTTTTCAAAAAACCAACTTTTTAGCTGGGCGCAGTGGCTCACGCCTGTTTTCCTAGCACTTTGGGAGGTCAGGGTAGGTGGATCACCTGAGGTCAGGAGTGCGAGACCAGCCTGGCCAACATGATAAAACTCTGTTTCTACTAAAAATACAAAAAAATTAGCCAGGCATGGTGGCAGGCGCCTGTAATCCTGGCTACTTGGGAAGCTGAGGCAGGAGAATCACTTGAATCTGGGAGGCAGAGGTTGCAGTGAGCCAAGATTGCACCATTGCACTCCAGCCTGGGCAACAAGAACGAAATTCCATCAAAAAAAAAAAAAAAAAGAAACCCACCAACTTTTCATTTCATTGATTCTTTGTATTTATTATCTCAATTTTATTTGTTTTTGCTGTTATCTGTATTATTTCTTTCCTTCTACTAATTTTAGGTTTGGTTTGTTCTTGCTTTTCTAGTTCCTTGGGGTGCATTGCTAGATTATTTCCCATCTTTCTATCATTTTGATATAGGAATTTACTGTTACAAACATCTCTTCATACTGCCTTTACTGTATCCCATGGATTTTTGTATGCTGGATTTACATTTTCATTTATTTCAAGACAATTTTTCATTTTGTTCTTGATTTCTACATTGACCATTGGTCATTCTGGAAAATGTTATTTAATTTCCATGTGTTTATGAAGTATCCAAGATTCCTCCTGTTATCGATTTCAAGTTTTATTCTATCATTGTGGTCAGAAAAAATATTTGATATGATTTCTACTTTTTGAGTTTCTTCAGACTTGTTTTGTGGCCTAAGATATGGTATATTCTAGAGAATGTTTCATCTGCTGACAAAAAGAATGTATATTCCTTAACAGATGAGTGAAATGTTCTGTAAATGTCAGTTAGGCCTATTAGGTCCAGTGTGTAGTTTAACTCCATATTTTTTTGTTGATTTCTTGTCTGTCCATTACTGAAAAGGGTGTTAAAATCCCTTACTATTATTATATTACATTTTGTCTCTCCCCCTTTTTTGTTTTTCTTTGAGATGAAGTCTCACTCCATTGTCCAGGCTGGAGTGCAGTGGTGCAGTCTCGGCTCACTGCAATCTCCACCTCCTGGGTTCAAATAATTCTCCTGCCTCAGTCTCCCTAGCAGCTGGGATTACACATACCTGCCACCACATCTGGCTAATTTTTGTATTTTTAGTAGAGACAGGGTTTCACCATGTTGGCCAGGCTAGTCTCTAACTCCTGACCTCAAGTAATCTGCCCACCTCAGTCCCAAAGTGCTGGGATTACAGGCTTGAGCCAGTGTGCCTGGCCATCTCTCCCTTTGTATCTGTTAATGTTTGCTTTATATAGTTTGGAGCTCCAGTGTTGGGTGTATAATTGTTACATCTTCTTTATAATTGTTATATCTTTTTTGCTGAATTGAATCCTTTATAATTATATAGTAATCTTTTTTTTTTTTTTTTTTTACAGACTTTGATTTGTAACTTATTTTATCTGATATAAGTACAGCTACTCCTGCTCTCTTTTGGTTTCCAATTGCATAGAATATCTTTTTCTACCCATTAACTTTCAGTATGTGTGTGTTATTATAGTTGAGTGGATTTTGTGTAGACAGATATTCTTGGGTCTTGTTTCTTTATCCATTCAGCCATTCTGTGCCTTTTAATTGGATAATTGAGTTCATTTACATTCAGTGTTATTATTGATAAGTAAGGATTTACTACTCACATTTTGTTGCTTTTTATCTTGTTTTATAACTCCTCTTTTCCTTTCTTACTGTTTTCCTTTGTGATTAAGTGATTATCTCTGATAGTATGTTTTAATTTGTTGCCTTTTTTTTAAGTGAATCTATTATAGGTTTTTGCATTGTGGTTACCATGAAGCTTACAAAAAACATTGTATAGCTATAACAGGTGTTTTTTAAAAAAAGAGATGACAATTCATCTTAGGTTACAAAAAAAGAATAGAAGCAAATAAAAAAATGAAAAAAATACACTTTATCCTCCTCAATATTTTGACCTTTAGTTATTTGCATTTACATATTTATACGTTACCCATCTCTTAACAAGTTGCTGTAGCTATTATTGTTTTTGATAGATTTATCTTTTAGGCTTCATACTAGAGTTATGAGTGGATTGCACACCACAGTTACAGTATTAGCATATTCTAGATTCGTCTGTGTCGATCATTTTACCAGTGGGTTTTATATCTTCAAAGTTTTTTTTACATATTGGTGTTTTTTCTTTTAGATTGAATAACTCCCGTTAGCATTTCTTGTAAGACAGGTCTGGTGATGGTAAATTCTCTCAGTTTGTGTTTGGGAAAGACTATCTCTCCTTCATAGTTAAAGAATAACTTTGCTGGATATAGTATTCTTGGATGGCAGGGGTTTTTTTGTTTGTTTGTTTGTTTTCTTACAGCACTTTGAAAATGTCGTTTCTCTCCTTCCTGCCCTGTATGGTTTCCACTGAGAAGTCTGTTGCCAGGCAAGTTGGAGTTCCTTAACATGTTATTTATTTCTGTACTCTTGCTACTTTTAGGATCATCTTTTTGTTCTTGGCCTTTGAGGGTTTGATTATCGTATGCCTTGGATGGTCTTGTTTGGGTAACATCTGTTTGGTGGTCTCAGACTTTCCTATAACTGGACTTTCATATCTTAAATTTTGAAAGTTTTCTATTATCATTTTTTGTTTGTTTTTTGCGAAGGGGTCTGGCTCTGACGCCCAGGCTGGAGTGCAGTGGCATGATCTTGGCTCACTGCAACCTCTGCCTCCTGGGTTCAAGTGATTCTCCTGCCCCAGTCTCCTGAGTAGCTGGGACTACAGGCACATGCCACCATGCCCAGCGAATTTTTTTGTATTTTTAGTAGAGACGCGGTTTTACCATGTTGGCCAGGCTGGTCTCAAACTCCTGACCTCAAGTGATCCACCCACCTTGGCCTCCTAAAATGCTGGGATTACAGGTGTGAACCACCATGCCCGGCCTATAATTTATTTTAATAAACTTTCCATCCCTTGCTCTTGCAACACCAGTAATTCTTAGATTTGGTCATTTGAGGTAACTTTCTACATCTTGTAAGTGATTCTTGTTTCTTTCTTTCCTTCTTTTTTTTTTTTTGAAATGGAGTTTTGCTCTTGTTGCCCAAGCTGGAGTGCAATGGTGCAATCTCAGCTCACTGCAACCTCTGCTTCCCAGGTTCAAGTGATTCTCCTGCCTTAGTCTCCTGAGTAGTTGGGATTACAGGCATGTGCCACCACACCTGGCTGTTTTCTGTAGTTTTAGTAGAAACGAGGTTTCTACTAAATGTTAGCTGGGCTGATTTCCAACTCCTGATCTCAGGTGATCCACCTGCCTCAGCCTCCCAAAGTGCTGGGGTTGTAGCAGGACGAACCGTGGACAAAACCCTTCAGACACTGAGATAGTGAAGGGAGTGACTTTAATCAGCTGGGAGCATTGGTGGGCTAGCATCTTAAAATCTGAGCTCGTCAGGTGCTCAACTTCTGTCCCTTTTAAGGGCTCACAACTCTAAGGCGGTCTGTGTGAGAGGGTTGTGATTGATTGAGAAAGCCGGGGGTACGTGACAGGGGCTGTGTGAGCACCAGTGGTCAGAGTGAAACAGAACAGAACGGGAGGTTTCACAGTGTCCTTCCATACAATGTCTGGATTCTATAGATAACAACAGTTGCTAGGTCAGGGGTTGATCTTTAACTGCCAGGCTTAGGTCAGGTAGGCCCAGGCCTGGTTTCAGGTCTGGTTCCTAGGCACTGGGCTACCTGCCTTTAGTTTTGCTTCTCTTTCCTTTTCTGAGTATAAAACAATATAAAACAATATAAGAGCGTCTCTCTCTTCCCTCATTTCCCCTCTTTGAGACTCTCACTTTTTATTAGTGGGAGTTCTCACTCTTATTTTCGCTATTTTTGTCTTCTTGTGCAATAGATTGATAGTGAGTCATATAGTACACTTGTGCTGAAGCATTCTGGTGAACTAAGGTAGCGATGAGGCTTTTATCATTTGAAGAAGTACAGGTAGCAAACGGAGCAATAAGCAGGTTCCTATTACTATTATAACTCCTATTATAAGAGTTTTAAATCTTCCTAGTGCTGGAAACAAATTTCTAAACAAGGCCTTAGTATCAAATCTGTGCTACACTTGCACGGGCACATGTGCCAGTTTTGTTATATCTTTATGTCTTCAGCTACTTGCCCCTGATCATCTATGTGTAGACAGCAATTAGTAAGATTAAATTTTTCACAAACCCTTCCTTCAGTTGCTAGCAAGTAACTGCGAGCTAGTCTATTTTGATAGATAGCATTCCTCATCTGAGTTTGTTGCTGGGCTAGAACAGTCAAGGCTTGACTGGTTTTATTAATGATGATTTCTAAAACAGCTTGCAACTGTATGATTCAGTTGAGCACGTAAATGGGGGTCTGGTATCCCCATGAGCTGTCTTGTGCCTAAGTAGCAGGCCTATAATATTGTATGATTCTCTTAGGGGGCTATTCATTATTTTTCAATTTTTTATAGCTATGCTTTTCTTTTTGTGGGAAGCATAGACAGGGAAGCCCAGGATTTCGATTGTTTTTATGGGCAGTAGGAAGAACGATGGTTTAATAGTGCCAATAACACAACTACCTGCCCACTGGTCAGGCAGCTTAGTAGAGGTTCTATGTCCACATATCCAGTATAGCCTAGTCAGGGGCCATCTAGTCCTGGTGGGATTCTGGGTGGGCTTAAATGGTCTGCAACTTTGGAAATTTACTGAATGGATTTTTATCTGTATGGTTTGAACTCCACCATGTAACTGTTTTTGTGGTACTATTATACAGTTTTTGTCCTAGGCAACTAAGTCATCCTACAGAATGAGTGAATTCTTTCCTTTTTTTAGCTATGCAATATTGTCTAATAATTGAGACTTTTAGAACCTAGAAATGATCAGGGTGATTCTTTTGGGCCGGGAATTCATCGGGAACTGGGTCTGTAGGCACTAATTCTTGGGCTTCTTATGGCCATTGATCTCCTATTACAGTTCTTTCACAAACATAACATTTAGAGCCTGGGCTACATACCTTGGATAGAATAGCATTATACAAACAAGTTTCTTTTAGAGTCCTGGTACACTTATAATAACCATAAAATAATAGGACTGTAGCAATCTTTTGTCCTACCTCAGTGACCTGATGTATATACTGGGAACAGTCCTCAGTCTGAGGAAGGTCAGTTGATGTCCTTACTGTACAAGTCCACATTTTAAGGAAAATGAGTCCTGCGATGAGATTCCTCATGCTTTGGCCGTGCGTGGACCAGTCAGCTTCTGGGTGTGACTGCAGCAGGGCCTGTCGTCTTCTTCAGAGTCACTTTGTAGGGGTTGGTGAAGCTGCTCCAATCCATGTACAGCCCTCAGTCTACTGATGTTTAAGGATGGTCTCAGAGGTTGGGCCCACTAGAATAAACTGAGTTCAAACCTCTACACAGTTATGTTTAACTGGGCTCTCTGATACCAGGAGCAAGGTGGCTGGGTTTAGGGTGTTGCAAACTTCAATGGTTATGTGGGGATTTTCACAGAGCAAGCTTTGGTATCTAGTTAATCTAGCATTTGTTAGCTAATGATGTCCTTTGGTATTTATGAAAGTCACCACAGCATGGGGGTACTTTATGTTTAGGTTTTGCCTAAGAGTTAGCTTATCTGCTTCTTGTGCTAACAGGGCCATTGCTGCCAGGACCCTTAGACATGGGGGCCAGCCTTTGGAAACCCCATCTAGTTGTTTTGAGAGATAGGCCACTGGCCTTGGCCAGGGTCGTACAGTCTGAGTTAAAACTCCAATTGCCATTTTTTTTTCTTTTTGACTCATAGAGTGTAAAAAGTTTTGTCAGGTCAGGTAGCCCCAGGGCTGGGGCCAACCTGAGTTTTTCTTTTAACTCATGAAAAGTTTGTTGCTGTTGGTTGTAGTAGATGTAGTTTATCTAATTTATATTTTTACTGACTGACATCTACCAAAATATTGACTAAAATCCTGTAACTATTTGATTTCAAGCTTTAAATTGATCTGGTATTACTTGTGGGGCTCCAGTTGCATCTAAATAGATGTGAGAGTTGAAAGACCTATAAGGGGCTTCTCTCACTTTATGATGTCTTATTTTTCCTCCCTCTGGTTGATGAAATGCCAGGGTGAAAGGGATAGCTAATTGGACTAAAGTATAAGTGCCGCTCCAGTTATTCAGCAGAGTGCCCAGTAATGGTCCACCACAATACCACCACACATCCACTTGGGGATGAACAAGGGCTGACTCCGATTGATAAGCTCTTGAAAATTCTTAAGCTTATCGCATCCCTTCAGGTCTCCAAGGAATGCTAAGTTTCCTCCCTGTTGTGAGAGACACAAAGTGAACTTAGTATTGGGAAATAGAGGCTGGATAGCCCTCGGGGGCTGACCTGCAGGGTGCCGGACTTTGGGATATAGCAGAGAGAGCTTGGCATGACTTATTACTGCAGACTGTAGAATCCTGGAAAAGAGTTACTATGCAGCCCATGCCTGGTCGACTGGAGGACCACCTTAGTGGAAGGGGGACAATCTGGGCCTCTGGCCTGCCAAGTGCACAAGCATAACAATTGCTTTTGTTTAACGTGCAGATGGAATATTTGATCCATTTCAACCAGACATTTGCATCTTGGTATGCTGTCTTAGTTGCCAAAGTTTAAGTTTTTAACTTTTATGATCTTCCAGTAAAATGAATGTTTCTTTTAGCACCTATTTTCATTAGTTTTTAAACCAAAGAAAGCCAAATACCGTTTTACATTTAACAATGCTTTTTGTATGATTTTTATACTTGATTTTACCTTTATATTAGTGTGTTATTAATGTTAAACTTAATTTTAATAAAACCTTGTAGACATATTTATCTAATTTTTAATGTTTGACCATAAGGTAAGATTTTATAGACTCTTTTTAAC
>NW_012116433.1:319014-320445 GCF_000951035.1 Colobus angolensis palliatus
TTTTTTTTTTTGAAGGTAACCATTCTTTTTTTTTTTTTTAAAGTGAACTTTCTTTATGTCTGTGGACTAGACTGTCTAAGGCCACAAGATTAGAAGTTACTATAATACATGTTACACTGTTAACTTTTAGCAACTTTACCTTTGTTGAAAACCTTGTAAGTTTGGGATTTCAATTATCCTGTGCTATTAATAAGACCTTGTTTAGTCTAAATTAACTTAGAATTGGTATAGATGGACTTTTTTTTTTTTTTTTCTGTTAGCAAAGCAGCTGCCACTACAGATTGAATGCATCTGGGCCATCCGCGGGTTACTGGGTTAAGGATTTTTGATAGGAAGGCCTCAGTGCTTTTGGGATACACCCTTGTTTACACTGACAACAAAGTGGTGTTAGAGTGTTACAGGGTTACTGAGAATACCTTTAATTATCAATTATACGTTTTAAATTTACCTTGACTTTTAAAGGAATAGGGTATACTGTTTTTTTCTTAACTACTTGTATATTTCTCTTTCTCTTTTTCTTTCTCTCTTTGACTTTCTCTCTCTCTGACTTTCCTTTTGCCTCTGTCCCTTCCTCTCTTTCTGCCTGTCTCTTTCTTTGTCTCTCTCTTTTCTTGACTCCTTCGTTGTCTCTCTGTCTCTTCCTCTCTGTCTTTTCCTCTCTCTCTTTGCCTCTTTTTCTGTCTGTCTCTTTCCTTTCTTTCTCTCTGCTGGTCTTTCCTTGCCTCTGCCAGCCACTTATGCTGCTGTTCTTTTAACTACTGTTGGGTGGTGGGGAGGGGGTCTAAAACCAGCTGTAACTGTCTATGTACGGAAACTAGTCTGGGTGCCTTGGCTTACAGGTTACCTTCTGCCATACTTTTGAAACAAGGGATCTGTCTAGGCTTCCTTCTGATGGCCAACCCACCTCTAATGCTGGCCAGTCTATTTTCACACAAAGTTCTGTTTTCCTGATGTCATAGTAACACCATAATCTCCCTTAAATCCTTTCTTGAAATGTTTCAACATAGTTCCTACTGGGGTGGGCTTACTTTGTGCCTGACCCATGTCTCCTGGAGACAAAACACCACGCTCACACCACATGCACACTACAAAACAAAGAACGGGTAAAAAGGGCACACACACACTTTTACAGTTTACGCCAAACCAGAATCAAAACTAAAATCAGAGTATCAAGAAATCCAAGCCCAGTCAAAACCAAAACCGAAGTATCAAGCAATTCAAATCGAGTCAAAAACAAAAACCAAAGTGCCAGTACAGGCACACGGTGGGTGATCAGGCCACGCTTCCACTCAGATGGAGTAGGCAAGTTACCAAGACCAGTCCTGTCAAGCAATTCAAACCAAGTCAAAACCAAAACTAAACCAAAGTGCTGATAAAGGCATGCCACGGGTGATCAGGCCACGCTTCCACTCAAATGGAGTGGGCAAGTTC